>NW_019944332.1:98322-112186 GCF_002910315.2 Salvelinus sp. IW2-2015 | reverse complement strand
CCACTCTCTCCCCTGTCTATAGCTGTGTTCCAGTTCCACTCTCCTCCCTGGTCGATATCTTGTGTTCCAGTCCCACTCTCTCCTGGTCTTATATATGTTCCAGTTCTACTCTCTCCCCTGTCTTTAGCTGTGTTCCAGTCCACTCTCTCACATGTTATATCTGTGTTCCAGTCCACTCTCTCACTGTCTATATCTGTGTTTTCCAGTCCACTCTCTCCCCTGTTCTATATCTGTGCTTCCAGTGTTCCCCACTCTCTCCCCTGTCTATATCTGTGTTCCAGTCCACTCTCTCCCCTGTCATAGTGTGTTTCCAGTCCACTCTCTCCCCTGTCTATACCTGTGTTCCAGTCACTCTCTCCCTTCTATATCTGTGTTCCAGGCCACTCTCTCCCCTGTCTATATCTGTGCTCCAGTCCACTCTCTCCCCTGTCTATATCTGTGTCCAGTCCAGCTCTCTCCCCTGTCTATATATGGTGTTCCAGTCCACTCTCTCCCCTGTCTATATCTGTGTTCGCAGGCCACTCTCTCCCCTGTCTATATCTGTGTTCCAGTCCACTCTCTCCCCTGTCTATATCTGTGTTCCAGTCCACTCTCTCCCCCTGTCTATATATTGTGTTCCAGTCCACTCTCTGCCCTGTCTATTATTGTGTTCCAGGCCACTCTCTCCCCTGTCTATATCGTGTTCCAGTCCACTCTCTCCCCTGTATGTTAGCTGTGTTTCCAGTTCCACTCTCTCCCCTGTCTATATCTGTGTTCCAGTCCAGTCTCCCCCCCTGTCTATAGGTGGGTTCCAGTCCCTCTCTCCCCCTGTCTATACCTGTGTTCCAGTCCACTCTCTCCTGTCTATATCTGTGTTCCAGTCCACTCTCTTCCCTGTCTATATCTGTTTCCAGTCACCCTCTCTCCCCTGTATTTAGCTGTGTTCCAGTACACTCTCTCCCCTGTCTATAGCTGTGTCCAGTCCACTCTCTCCCCTGTCTATATCTGGTGTTCCAGTCCACTCTCTCCCTGTCTATATCTGTGTTCAGTACAACTCTCTCCCCTGTCTATATCTGTGTTCCAGTCCACTCTCTCCCCTGTATTTTTAGCTTGTGTTCCAGTACAGTCTCTCCCCTTGTATTGCTGTGCTGTTCCAGGTCCCACTCTCTCTTCTTGCTGTCCTGAGTAATGCCTGGTAGTCTGTCCCCCTCCGTGTCCCCACCTCCTCGGGGAGTTAATGCCCAGTTTTGGTGTCCTGACGCTGGTCAGGGCTCAGGACAGCAGTTCCCCCTGCTAACCAGTCCCAGCGGATGAATCAGATCAGCAGGACCTTGGGACTCCACTCTGACGGGTGACTAGGAGAGACAGATGGAGTTTGCCCCATACACACATAAACTGACATCCAAGCCAGTCAATTCAGAAGATCTCTTCAATACTTTTCAATGAGGAAATTTTTAACAGGAAATTTGGTTTACTTTCTAGAATTGACGGAATTAAATGGAATATATCCCCAACCCTGCTAAATAAACCCTCCAATGCATACAGCTATGTATCCATGTAGACCAACATAACTAACAGTAGTCACTGAGACACACACCATCAGAACAGGTGTTCTATTTTGTGTTTTTGGTCTCATGGAAGGCGATGTCACTGAGCAGGGCTAAGTTAGCTCTATGACTCACTAACCTCCACTACACAAGCAAACCCGTTGGATTTGTTGCATTCAATGAGTTTTCAGGCAGGTATACTGTATCTCACCACTATGTGTCCATGTAACCAGGCAGGTATATATCCCACTATGGGTAATCAGTGTAAACAAACAGGCAGATATATCAAACTCCTCCCTTGCTACTCCATTCCCAGTCACTCCTCCCTAGCTCTCCATTCCCAGTCACTCCTTCCCTAGCTCTCCATTCCCAGTCACTCCTCCCTAGCTCTCCATTCCAGTCACTCCTCCCTGCTCTCCATTTCCCAGTCACTCCTCCCTTGCTTTCCATTCCCAGTCACTCCTCCCTAGCTCTCCATTCCCAGTCACTCCTCCCTAGCTTCTCCATTCCCAGTCACTCCTCCCTAGCTCTCCATCCCAGTCACTCCTCCCATGCCACCCATTCCCAGTCAATCCTCCCAGCTCTTCATTCCCAGTCACTCCTCCATGCTCTCATTCCCAGTCACTCCTCCCATGCACTCCATTCCCAGGTCAATCCTCCCATGCTCTTTCATTCCACAGTCACTCCTCCCTTGCACTCCATTCCCAGTCACTCCTCCCTTGCCTCTCCATTCCCAGTCACTTCCTCCTAGCTCTTCCATCCAAGTCACTCCTCCTTTGCTCTCCATTCCCAGTCACTCCTCCCTTGCTCTTCCATTCCCAGTCACTCTCCCTTGCTCCTCCATTCCCAGTCACTCCCCCATTGCTCTTCATTCCAGTCACTCCTCCCTTGCACTCCATTCCAGTCATTCCTACTTGCACTCTCGCCCCCGCTCTTTCGTTGGCTGAATGTCATCTCCATGCCATAAGACATGTATATTTAAGAGGGACTGACTGGACCCAAGCCCCTATAGGCAGAAGGCTTATATAACTCATGTACCACAGCTTTCCTCTGTTGTACCTTCCCCCCCCCCAACACACACACACGTAAAAAAACAACACACACACCACGCGCGCACACCAGCCTTCCGTGCTCTCCCTGAGGAAGCCTCTATGTTTAGTCTCTCTCAGACAGCTTGAGGCTGTTCCTGTGAGGAGTCAACCAGTCATACTTGTTTGACTCCAAGGGTGGGTAAATGTAAGCAGACTAGCCAGTGCTTAGGCAATGGACTGCGTTAAGCTTGAAGAAATAGGTAGTACAAACAAGATATATAGACGCAGAATACACATCCACATACAGTTGATGTCGGAAGTTTACATACACCTTAGCCTTATTACATTTAAACTCAGTTTTTCACAATTCTTGACATTTAATCCTAGTAAACAATCCCTGTTTAACTTTTACTTGGTACTCATCCCGGATCCGGGAGCACCCCACAGTAAAAAGCTGACTAGCATAGCCTAGCGATAGCGTCACAAGTAAATACAAGCATCTTAAATATCATTAAATCACAACGTCCAAGGACACCAGATGGAAAGATAGCAGATCTTGTGAATCCAGCCATCATTTCTGATTTTTAAAATGTTTTTACAGGGAAGACACAATATGTAAATCTATTAGCTTAACCACGTTAGCAAAAGACCACCACTTGTTTTTAACTCACCACGAGTTTTTTTACTCCATCAGTAGCTATCACTAATTTGACTAAATAAAGTATATATATAGCCACTAACCAAGAAACAACTTCATAAGATGACAGTCTGATAACATATTTATGGTATAGGATATGTTTTTTTTTAGAAAATTTGCATTTTTCAGGTATAATCACAGTTCTACATTGCAGCTGCAATCTGAAATAGCGTTGCGAAGCAGCCGGAATAATTACAGAGACGATGGTCAATTGACCAAAATACTCATCCTAAAAACATTTCTGAAAAATAACAAAGCCTACAGCAAGTCGAAAGACAACAGATCTGTGAATCCAGACAATATTTTCAGATTTTCTAAGTGGCTTACAGCGAAAACACAATATATCGTTATATTAGCATACCACATGAGCTAACATCACACCCAAGCATTAAATAAGGAAAAAGGGGCGATAACGTTTTATCGCCCACCAAATATATTAATTTTTTCACTAACCCTTCTTCAGAAATTCCTTCAGATGACAGTCTGTAACATCATATTACACATAGCATATAGAGTTTGTTTCGAAAATGTGCAATATTTAGGCATACACAATCGTGGTTATGCAATGTAATCTGTCAAAACAAGGCAATGCATTCGGCCGGCGCCATCTTGAGAAAGGCACGCTACGTTTACGATTATTTATCGACTTAGATTGGACTAAAAAATACAGGTTGGACAGCTAATGAAAGATGCATTTGGTTATTAATGGCAACCGCTGATTTAGATTTTTAAAATTTACGTTCACTAGACATACATTGCTGGAGTTACAGCCAAGACTAGCCTGCCGCAAAAATGGCTGACAACTGCGTTTACACATTTTTCCACATAAATACGCGAATAAACTCAATAAATAACTCTTACTTTTGGACGAGCTTCTCAGTATCTTGGGCAATGTGTTCCTTTGTCCACAAAGAAATCTTGCTTTGTTGTAAACGACCTCCTCAACTTCCGAACTAGGAGGCTAAGATAGCCTACAACGGCACACACATGCCCAAATCCTCAAACCGCCATACTAAGAAATTCAAAAATAGCAATATTAACTCGGCATAAACTGATATAATAATCGGTTTCAAATAACTTTGTTAGATGTTTCTAACACCTATATACGAATTAAATCACAGACGCGATATATATCTTTGATCAATAACGAGAAGCTTTGAGCATGCGATTCTTGATGTCCTCCCTTGCGTCCTGGCATGAGCGTCGAAAAGAAGGGTCATCTCAACTCCATTCCCTTTTATAAACTCTGAGAAACACCTAGAGACACCATTCCACTTCTCATTGGTTACTGGACATCCAGGGGAAGCGCGGTGCAGTTCATGTCAAGCCACAAGCCATAGGGCACACACAGAGTTTTAAACTGATCCGAGATCAGAGACTATTTTTCAGAGCTTCGCATGTCCTGTCATGAGTTTCGCTGTAGAAAGAGTTCTGGTTCACCCACAGACATAATTCAAACGGTTTTAGAAACTAGAGATTGTTTTCTATCCAATAGTAATAATAATATGCATATTGTACGAGCAAGAATTGAGTACGAGGCAGTTTAATTTGGAAATGTAAAAAAAAAAATAATGCTAACAGCTCCCCCTATTGACAAAAGGTTTAAGGTCAGTTAGGATCAACGCTTTGTTTTCAGAATGTGAAATGTCAGAATAATAGTAGAGAGAATTATTTATTCAGCTTTTATTTCTTTCATCACATTCCCAGGTGGTCAGAAGTTTACATACATTCAATTAGTATTTGGTAGCAGTGCCTTTAAATTGTTAAACTTGGGTCAAACGTTTTAGGTAGCCTTCCACAAGCTTCCCACAATAAGTTGGGTGAATTTTGGCCCATTCGTCCTGACAGAGCACGTGTAACTGAGTCAGTTTTGTAGGCCTCCTTGCTCGCACACGCTTTTTCAGTTCTGCCCACAAATTTTATATAGGATTGAGGTCAGGACTTTGTGATGGCCACTCCAATACCTTGACTTACTTGTCCTTAAGCCTTAAACTTTGGAAGTATGCTTGGGGTCATTGTCCATTTCGACAACCTATTTGCGACCAATCTTTAACTTCCTGACTGATGTCTTGAGATGTTGCTTCAATATATCCACATAATTTTCCTTCCTCAGTCCCTCTTGCAGCAAAGCACCCCCACAACATGATGCTGCCACCCCCGTGCTTCACTGTTGGGATGGTGTTCTTTGGCTTGCAAGCCTCACCCTTTTTCCTCCAAACATAATGATGGTCATTATGGCCGAACAGTTCTACTTTTTGTTTCATCAGACCACAGGACATTTCTCCAAAAAGTATGATCTTTGTCCCCATGTGCAGTTTCAAACTGTAGTCTGGCATTTGTATGGCGGTTTTGGAGCAGTGGCTTCTTCCTTGCTGAGTAGCATTTCAGGTTATGTCGACATAGGACTTGTTTTACTGTGGATATAGATACTTTTGTACCAGTTTCCTTCAGCATCTTCACAAGGTCCTTTGCTGTTGTTTTGGGATTTATTTGCACTTTTCACACTAAAGTACATTAATCTCCAGGAGACAGAAAGTGTCTCCTTCCTGAGCGGTATGACGGTTGCGTGGTCCCATTGTGTTTATACTTGCGTACTGTTGTTTGTACAGATGAACGTGGTACCTTCAGGCATTTGGAAATTGTTCCCAAGGATGAACCAGACTTGTGGAGGTCTACAATTTACAAGGTAGGTCTCGAAATACATCCACAGGTACCACTCCAATTGACTCAAATTATGTCAATTAGCCTATTAGAGGCTTCTAAAGCCATGACATAATTTTCTGGAATTTTCCAAGCTGTTTAAAGGCACAGTTGTCACGCCCTGGCCTTAGTTATCTTTGTTTTCTTTATTATTTTAGTTAGGTCAGGGTGTGACATGGGGGATGTTTGTGTTTTTGTCTAGTCGAGGGTGTTTGTAGTGTCTAGGGGGTTTTGGTAGAGTTTATGGGGTTGGGTTCAGTGTAGGTGTTTAGGTATGTCTATGGTTGCCTGAGTGGTTCTCAATCAGAGACAGCTGTCTATCGTTGTCTCTGATTGGGAGCCATATTTAAGGCAGCCATAGGCATTAGACAGGTTGTGGGTAACTGTCTATGTCTAAACGTTAGTAGCTTGTGTCTGCACTTTCGTTTTGTAGCTTCACGGTCGTTTGTTGTTTTTTGTTAGTTTGTAAAAGTGTTTCGTTTCGTGTTCATCTTCATCAATAAAAGGGAAGATGTATTCGTATCACGCTGCGCCTTGGTCCTCTCTTCCACAGAAAGACGATCGTGACAGAATTACCCACCACAAAAGGACCAAGCAGTGTGTTAAGCAGCAGCAGGAACAACATACACAGGATTTGGGAGGAAATACTGGACGGTAAGGGACCTTGGGCACAACCGGGAGAATATCGCCTCCCTCGTGAAGAGCTGGAGGCAGCTAAAGCCGAGAGGAGGCGATATGAGGAGGCAGCACGGAAACGAGGCTGGAAGCCTGAGAGTCAAACCCAAAAATGTCTTGGGAGGAGGCTACAAGGGAGTGTGGCGAAGTCAGGTAGGAGACCTGCGCCAACTCCCCGTGCTTACCGTGGGAAGCGAGATTACGGGCAGACACCGTGTTATGCGGCAGAGCGCACGGTGTCTCCTGTACGTGTGCATAGCCCGGTGCGGTACATTCCAGCTCCTCGTATCGGCCGGGCTAGATTGGGCATTGAGCCAGGTGCCATGAAGCCGGCTCAACGCGTCTGGTCTCCAGTGCGTCTCCTCGGGCCGGCATACATGGCACCAGCCTTACGCATGGTGTCCCCGGTTCGCCAACACAGCCCAGTGCGGGTTATTCCACCTCCCCGCACTGGTCGGGCTACGGGGAGCATTCAACCAGGTAAGGTTGGGCAGGCTCAGTGCTCAAGGGAGCCAGTACGCCTGCACGGTCCGGTATATCCGGCGCCACCTCCCCGCCCCAGCCCAGTACCACCAGTGCCAACACCACGCACCAGGCTTCCAGTGCGTCTCCAGAGCCCTGTTCCTCCTCCACGCACTCGCCCTATGGTGCTTGTCTCCAGCCCGGTACCACCAGTTCCGGCACCACGCACCAAGCCTCCTGTGCGTCTCCAGAGTCCTGTGCATCCTGTTGCTGCTTCCCGCACTAGCCTTGAGGTGCGTGTCCTTAGCCCGGTACAATCAGTTCCGGCACCGTCTGCGCTGTCCGTCTGCCCAGCGTCGCCTGCACTGCCCGTCTGCCCAACGCCGTCTGAGCTGTCTGCCTGCCAAGCGCCGCCTGCGCTGCCCGTCTGCCCAGCACCGTCTGAGCTGCCCGTCTGTCCTGAGCCGTCACAGCCGCCCGTCTGTCCTGAGCCTTCAAAGCCGCCCGTCTGTCCTGAGCCTTCAGAGCCGTCCGTCAGCCAGGATCTACCAAAGCCGTCCGTCAGCCAGGATCTGCCAGAGCCGCCCGTCAGCCAGAATCTGCCAGAGCCGCCAGTCAGCCAGGATCTGCCAAGGCCGTCGCCAGCCAGATTCTGCCAGAGCCGTCCGCACAGTCCAGGATTCTGCGCCAAGAGCGTCCTCCCAGCCAGGCATCTGCCAGAGCGCCGCCAGCCAGGATCTGCCAGAGCCGTCCGCCAGCCACGGATCTGCCAGAGCCCGCACCGCCAGCCAGGATCTGCCAGAGCCGCCCGCCGCCAGGATCTGCCGAGCCGTCCGCCCAGCCAGGATCTGCCAGAGCCGCCTCCAGCCAGGATCTGCCAGAGCCGTCCGCCAGCCAGGATCTGCCAGAGCCGCCCGCCGCAGGATCTGCCAGACCGACCCGCCAGCCAGGATCTGCCAGAGCCGCCGCCAGCCAGGATCTTGCCAGAGCCGCCTCCCCAGCCAGGATCTGCCAGAGCCGCCCGCCAGCCAGGATCTGCCAGAGCCGCCCGCCAGCCAGGCAATCTGCCAGAGCCGTCAGTCAGCCAGGATCTTCCAGAGCCGCCGCAGTCCGGAGCCGTCCGCCAGTCCGGAAGCTGCCCCCTCAGTCCGGAGCTGCCCTCAGTCGGAGCTCGCCCCTCAGTCCGAGCTACCGCCGTCCGGAGCTGCCCCTCAGTCCGGGAGCTGCCCCTCCGTCAGTGCGCCCTCTGGAAAGGTATTCAGTCCAGGACTCGCTGAAAGGGTCGCCGCTCCAGAGGCGCACCAAAGCAAGGTATGACTATGGTGATGTGGGGGCCACGTCCCGCGCCCGAGCCGCCGCCATAAGAAGGCCCACCCGGACCCTCCCCTTCTGTGTCAGGTTTGCGCCGGAGTCCGCACCTTTGGGGGGGGGGGGGGTACTGTCACGCCCTGGCCTTAGTTATCTTTGTTTTCTTATTATTTTAGTTAGGTCAGGGTGTGACATGGGGGATGTTTGTTTTTGTCTAGTCGAGGGTGTTGTAGTGTCTAGGGGTTTTGGTAAGAGTTTATGGTGTGTAGTTTGGGTTCGTGTAGGTGTTTAGTATGTCTATGGTTGCCTGAGTGGTTCTCAATCAGAGACAGCTGTCTATCGTTGTCTCTGATTGGAGCCATATTTAAGGCAGCCATAGGCATTAGACAGGTTGTGGGTAACTGTCTATGTCTAAACGTTAGTAGCTTGTGTCTGCATTTCGTTTTGTAGCTTCACGGTTGTTTGTTGTTTTGTGTTAAGTTTGTAAAAGTGCTCGCTTCGTGAATTCATCTTCGTCAATAAAAGGGAAGATGTATTCGTATCACGCTGCGCCTTGGTCCTCTCTTCCACAGAAAGACGATCGTGACAACAGTCAAGTGTAAACTTCTGACCGACATGAAATAATCTGTGAAATTATCTGTCTGTAAACAATTGTTGGAAAAATTACTTGTGTCATGCACAAAATAGATGTAATAACTGACTTGCCGAAACTATAGATTGTTAACTACAAAGGTGTGGAGTGGTTGGAAAACGAGTTTTAATGATTCCAACCTAAGTGTATGTAAACTTCCGACTTCAACTACACATTATGTACACAATGAACAACAAGCTTAAAACAACACTAGAAACACTACAAGCTACACTATGAATTGTGCATGTATAGATGTATAAATAAAGCAATTTACAGGATGCGATTGGGAAAGTATCCAGTATGTAAGGGTCAGTCCAATCAAAAGGAAGGTGCAGGATGTGTAGAGAGTTCAAAGATCAATGAGCAGTTCTATGAAAGTGCAGGGGGCATAGTCCATGAAGGATGAGATCATCGTGGACCAGGTGTCCGGTTGATGAGGTCCACAACGCGGGGGATTGAGCTGTTCAGGTGGAGGGAGGTTATGGTCGTGATTGACCTGAACCAGGGAGACTTTGAAAGAGGGGGTGTCCAGGGTTGAAGGGGTCAGCAATGATCTTTCCAGCACACTTCCTTGCCTTGGAGTCGTGTAGCATTTTGATAGAGGGCAGGTGGCAGCCGATGACCCTCTCAGCAGACCGGACATTCTGTCACATTTCGCCCTTTGACCAGGCAGACACGTTCCCCAACCAGACAGTGATTGAGGAGGTGGGGATGGATTCGATGATGGCCATGTAGAACCGGATCAGTATTGTTTGTGAGAGTTTCTTCAGCTGACACAGGAAGTACATACTCAGTAGTCTGTTATAATGTTGTCCTCCCACTAGAGGCTGTGATGTTGTCCTCCCACTAGAGGCTGTGATGTTGTCCTCCCACTAGAGGCTGTGATGTTGTCCTCCCCAATAGAGACTGTGATGTTGTCCTCCCAATAGAGTCGTGTGATGTTGTCCTCCCACAAGAGTGCTGTTGATGTTGTTCCTCCACTAGAAGGCTGTGAATGTGGTCCTCCCACTAGAGGGTGTGATGTTGTGTCTCCACAAGATACTGTGATTTGTCCTCCCAATTAGAACATGTGATGTTGTCCTCCTACTAAAGTACTGTATGTTGTCCTCACACTAGAGGCTGTCATGGTGTCCTCCACTAGAGGCTGTGATGTTTGTCTCCCGCTAGAGGCTGTGATGTTGTCCTTCACTAGAGGCTGTGATGTTGTCCTCCCACATAGAGGCTGTGATTGTTGTCCTCCACTAGAGCTGTATGTTGTCCTCCCACTAGAGCTGTGATGTTGTCATTCCACACTAGATCACTGTGATGTTGTCCTCCCCAACTAAGAGACTGTGATGTTGTCCTCCCATAAAGGCTGTGTTGCACTTGTTGGCCCCACTAGAGGCTGTTGATGTGTCCTCCACTAGAGGCTCTGATGTTGTCCGTCCACAACTAGATGGCTGTAGCTTGTCCTCCCAATAGAACATGTGAGTTGCCCCACTAGAGGCTGTGATGTTTCCTCCCAGATATAGTAGCTGTGATGTTGTACCTCCACTAGAGACTGTGATTTGTCCTCCCACAGAGCTGTGATGTTGTCCTCCCAATAGAACATGTGATGTTGTCTCCACTAAACTGTTGATGCTTCTCCCACAAGAGGCTTTGCTAGATTGATGTGTCCTCCCTGACGATGTTCCTCCACTGAGGCTGTGATGTTGTCCTCCCACTGAAGAGCTGTGATGTTGTCCTCCCACTAGAGACTGGGATGTTGTCCTCCCATAGAGACTGTGATGTTGTCCTCCCAATAGACATGTGATGGTGTCCTCCCATGAGAGGCTTGATGTGTGTCTCCCACTAGAGGCTTATGTTGTCCTCCATAGACACTGTGATGGTCCTCCCCACTGAGACTGTGATGTTTCCTCCCATAGAGACTGTTTGTCCTCCCACTAGAGCGTGATGTTGTCCTCCCACTAGAGCTGTGTGTTGTCCCCATCTAGAGTCTGTAAGGTTGTCTCCATTCTAGAAGCACTGGTATGTCTGTCCTCCCAAACAACATTGATGTGTCCTCCCACAAGAGGCTGTGATGTGTCCTCACTAGGCCACGGTGATTTGTCCTCCCACTAGAGACTGGTGTTTTTTCCTCCCAATAGAACATGTTATGATTTCCTCCCACTAGAAACTATGTGTTGTCCTCCCACTAGAGGCTGTGATGTTGTCCTCCCACTAGGCTGTGATGTTGTCCTCCACTGCGGGTGTTCCCACTAGAGGCTGTATGTTGTCCTCCCAATAGAAAGTTGTTGTTCCCTAAGAGCTTGATTGTCCTCCCAACAGAGGCCTGTGATGTTGTCCTTCCCATAAGGCTGGAAGTTGTCCTTCCCACGAGGGGTGTGATGAATCGACCATGCACCAACCAGAGTCTACTACTGTCTGTGATGGTGTGACACCTCTAACATCCACTCTAGAGACTGTGATCGAGTTGTCCTCCCACAGAGGCTGTGATGTCTCTTATGTGCCCTCCCATTAAGAACATGACTGATGTCGTAAGTTCTTCCACTAGAGCGAGTGAGCTGCACACATGCGATCATCCCCTCAGCCACGCTCTTCTAGAGGCTGTGATGTGTCTCCAATAGAGGGAGTGTAAGCATGAACTAGATTCTCAAACGTCTCATCTTATGAACATATCTATGACGTGTGGTCCTCCCACGGATGAGAGAGCTAGAGATGTTGTTCCCCTCTCACCACCAGAAGCCTTGCTTGATGTCTGTCCATCTCGCGACAGGAGCTGTGATGTTGTCCTCCCACTAGAGAGCTGTGATGTTTTCCTCCCAATATAGGACGTGATTTGTGCCCTCCCAATAGAGGTCTTGAGTGTCCTCCCACTCTAGAGGCTGTGATTTGTCCTTCCACAGAGCGCTGTGAAGTTGTCCTCCCACTAGAGGGTGTGATGTTGTGCTTCCCACTAGATACTGTATGTGTCCTCGCAAGTAGAACAAGTGGATGTAGGTCAACTCAACATCCTGACCTAAAGAAGCTGCTCGACTTTTGTCCTCACAAGCTAGGAGGCGGAAGGGTACTAAGCAATGTCCCTGTCTTCCCTCTCCACACTAAAGTGGGCTGTGAGTTGTTCCTCCCACTAGAGACTGGATGTTGTCCGGAGACCCCTAACCACCAATAGAGCTGCTCACAGTCTCTAAGTAGGAGACAACCCATCACCAAGATGTGATGTTCTTTGTCCTTGCGCGCACTAGAGGGAGCGACTGCATGACTAGCTTGTAGCCTTCCACACATGTACTGTGATGTTGTCCTCCCACTAGAGGCTGTGATGTTGTCCTCCCACTAGAGGCTGGGATGTTGTCCTCCCACTAGAGGCTGTGATGTTGTCCTCCCACTAGAGGCTGTGATGTTGTCCTCCCACTAGAGGCTGTGATGTTGTCCTCACACTAGAGGCTGTGATGTTGTCCTCACACTAGAGGCTCTGATGTTGTCCGCACACTAGAGGCTGTGATGTTGTCCTCCCAATAGAACATGTGATGTTGTCCGCACACTAGAGGCTGTGATGTTGTCCTCCCAATATATACTGTGATGTTGTCCTCCTACTAGAGACTGTGAAGTTGTCCTCCCACTAGAGGATGGGATGTTGTCTTCCCACTAGAGGCTGCGATGTTGTTCTCCCACTAGAGGCTGTGATGTTGTCCTCCCGCTAGAGGCTGTGATGTTGTCCTCCCACTAGAGGCTGTGATGTTGTCCTCCCACTAGAGACTGTGATGTTGTCCTCCCACTAGAGACTGTGATGTTGTCCTCCCACTAGAGGTTGTGGGAGATGATGGTCCCCAGGAATTTAAATTACTCCGTCCTGCTTAGAGCTGAGCCATTGATTTCGAGGAGTAGAGGTGATGAGGGACGCTTCCACCATTACCATCTACACAGTTTTGAGACTGCAACCGGCCACCATCCGGTAAACCTCTCTCTGGTACATGGACTCGACCAGGGTGGTATCATCTCAAACCTTGAGTAGCTTGAGAGATGCGTGGTTGGCAGGGGGAATGTGTCTCCCTCCTGTACTGAGGGACAGAGAGTCCCAGAGGTGTTTCCCCAGCTGCACGACAACCATAATGGTTTTCAAAAATGAACTTTGAATTCCCTCTCTCTCTCTCTCTCTCTCTCTCTCTCTCTCTCTCTCTCTCTCTCTCTCTCTCTCTCCCACACTCTCTGACTCTCTTTCTCTCTCTCCCTCTCTCCCTCTCTGTCTCTCTATCTCTCCCTCTCTGTGTCTCTCTCCTTCTCTCTGTTTTTCTTAATTCACTAGTGTTCCCATTCCAGTCTTTCATCACAGTCGTTGTGTCGGAAAGGGAGGAGGTGTCGATTTCCAAGCGACTCGGCTGAGCTCTCGACTCCCCCATAATTACGGCTATTGATGAGAAGCAGAAAGCACTTAAACATAATTACCGTTCTCTACGAAGCAACAGCTGTCGGTACCAACGTGCCAGAATTCCACAACAGAATCCTCAGAGAGAGAGAGAGACATAGAGAGCCAGAGAGAGAGAGAGAGAGAGAGAGAGAGAGAGAGAGAGAGAGAGAGAGAGAGAGAGAGAGAGAGAGAGAGGCTCTCTATGTCTCTAATACTCTCATCATCTACTGTGTCTACTATGCCTCTACATGCTCATAACAATCTCTCTCATTCTGGCTCTCTATGTCTCTCTCCCTCTCTCTCTCTCTGCTCGTTCTGGCTCTCTATGTCTCATCTCTCTCTTCCTCTTGTCTCTTTTCTGGCTCTCTCTGTTTCTTCTCTCTCTCTCTGGCTCTCTATGTCTCTTCTCTCTCTTCTGTCTCTCTGCTCATCTCGATGTCTCTCTCTCTC
>NW_019944332.1:96467-97805 GCF_002910315.2 Salvelinus sp. IW2-2015 | reverse complement strand
AGAAAGAGAGAGAAAAAGAGAGCCAGAAAGAGAGAGAAAAAGTGAGCCAGAAAGAGAAAGAGAAAGAGGAAGAGAGAGAGGGAGAGAGAGAGGTGAAACCTCCATGCTAAAGTGAAAGCTATTAACACACCCCCCATGAATGACTTAGCAACCAGCATGCTTATTATATTACTTCAATTGGTATCTGAAAAGTTGTTTTTTATTGGCTTCTGGATACAGGGGGAAGTAGACAGGAAGGATAGGTTGAAAGACGGAAGGAGTGTTGCCAATCAGGAGAGAGAGAATATGCTGACAGATGTAAGTAGTTTGACATGAAAGCAGGGAAGGCAGTGTGTTTGAGTTACACCAGAGCCCTAAGGAGAGAGAAGCAGAAACAGTGGAGCACATCATTCATTTTCTTGACTAACAAATATGTTCTCAAGTCTTCATAAGAGGATATGGGACAATTACCACTGTGATCACTTGAGTTTTTTTTGCGGGTTTTTAAAATAGGCTCTTTGTTTTAATTGTTAGAAATACACACTGTAATTCCCAGGTTTTGAAAAAACACAATTCAATCTGTTAATAATATTTATTTATCAAGTTCCCGTTTCCTTCCTGATGTTGTCAGAGCGTGTGTTAAATCACAGAGGGATTGAGGATAGATTGTGTGTGTGTGAGGGTGTGTGTTGGAGGCTTTGCTCAGGGGTTTGATTGCGGGGAGGAGACGGTGGAGGTAAATTAATGCTCCACGTAAACAGGCCTCCACTCTGCTCTGGTAGATTCGGGAAGGTATGTCATAGATTCCCATTGACTCTGTACCCACAAACCACATTTCAATTGTAATGTGGAACACACTGGATATGTGTGTTGGATAACAGTAGAGGCTGTCCCACGGGCAGCCATTTAGGATTTACTATCCACAAATAGACATATTCTGTAATAGAGCTGAAATAACAATCACTCTCCCACTCTAAAACAACGAGAAGAGGTGACAATAGGTATATATTTTTTACAAAAGATCCCTCTCTAGGATCCCTGTCTCCTCTGTCTCTAGGATCCCTGTCTCCTCTGTCTCTAGGATCCCTGTCTCCTCTGTCTCTAGAATCCCTTTCTCCTCTGTCTCTAGAATCCCTTTCTCCTCTGGCTTTAGAATCCCTTTCTCCTCTGTGTCTAGAATCCCTTTCTCCTCTGTCTCTAGAATCCCTGTCTCCTCTGTCTCTATAACCCTGTCTCCTCTGGCTCTAGAATCCGTCTCCTCTGTCGTCTAGAGATCCCTTCTCTCCTCTGGGCTTCTAGATCCCTTCTCCTCTGTCCTCTAGAATCCCCTGTCTCCTCATGGCTCTAGAATCCCTAGTT
>NW_019944332.1:58967-93967 GCF_002910315.2 Salvelinus sp. IW2-2015 | reverse complement strand
ATTTGGTTTGACAAACCACTTGACCAAATTATATAAATATAGGGCCTATAACTCTTGACCACTGTATCCTCAGCTAGGTCACTCGTCATCAAAGGCAATATTCGACGTTCGTCCAGGACCCCAGGATATCAGGAGATGCTATCAAAATCGGCCACCAGGGGCAACAGTGAACGCTATTACCTTCAGGTAGACTTGCTAAGGTGTTTTGTGGATGGTGGATGGGTGTAAGCTATGAGCTCCTATCCCATACCTTAACCCTTATATTGGGAAGGTTTTTTAAAAGGGCGAAAACAAATTTCCATCCTGTATGGACTAATACAGTATATGTTATCTTACCTTAACCATTCGAAATGAATGCCTAAACTTAGCCGTCGAAATGTGACGTCGTCGAAATGTTGAATACTGAAGTCAAACTGTGTCAAATCATGAGATCATGTTGGTATCATAGCGTGTTTGTGACTCACACTGTCTGATCTTGAAAGAGAGAGAAATAGTTTGACCCAGGAAACCTAAATCCGTTTTACCTAATTTCTACCAGCATATTAAATGTGCAACCAGAGGGAAAAAACCTCTAGACAACCTTTACTCCACACACAGAGACACGTACAAAGCCCTCCCTCGCCCTCCATTTGGCAAATCTGACCATATTTCTATCCTCCTGATTCCTGCTAACAAGCAAAAACTAAAGCAGGAAGAACCAGTGACTCGGTCAATAAGAAAGTAGTCAGATGAAACAGCCACGGGACTGTTTTGCTAGTACAGACTGGAATATGTTCCGGGATTCCTCCGATGGCATTGAGGAGTACACCACATCAGTCACTGGCTTCATCAATAAGTGCATCGTCCCCACAGTGACCATACGTACATAACGCAACCAGAAGCCATGGATTACAGGCAACATCCACACTGAGCTAAAGGGTAGAGTTGCCGCTTTCAAGGAACCCGGAAGCTTATAAGAAATCCCGCTATGCCCTCCGACAAATCATCAATCAGGCAAAGCTTCAATACAGGACTAAGATTGAATCGTACTACACCGGTTCCAACGCTCGTTTGATGTGGCTTGCAAATTATTACTGACTACAAAGGGAAGCACAGCCGCGAGCTGCCCAGTGACACAAGCCTACCTCATGAGCTAAATTACTTCTATGCTCGCTTTGAGGCCTTTAACACTGAAACATGCATGAGAGCATCAGCTGTTGCGGACAAATGTGTGATCGCACTCTCCGCAGCCGATGTGAGTAAGACCTTTAAACAGGTCAACATCCACAAGGCCGCAGGGCCCGACAGATTACCAGGACATGTACTCCGAGCATGCGCTGACCAACTGGCAGGTGTCTTCACTGACATTTTCAACCTGTCCCTGACTGAGTCTGTTAAAACAACTTGTTTCAAGTAGAACACCATAGTCCCTGTGCCCAAGAACACTAAGGTAACCTGCCTAAATGACTACCGACCCGTAGCACTTATGTCTGTAGCCACGAAGTGCTTTGAAAGGCTGGTCATGGCTCACATCAACAACATTATCCCAGAAACCCTAGACCCACTCCAATTTGCATACCGCCCCAACAGATCCACAGATGATGCAATCTCTATTGCACTCAACACTGCCCTGTCCCACCTGGACAAAAGGAACACCTACACTACCGTTCAAAAGTTTGGTGTCATTTAGAAATGTCCTTGTTTTTGAAAGAAACATGTTTTTTGTCCATTAAAATAACATTAAATTGAGCAGATATACAGTGTAGACATTGTTAATGTTGTAAATGACTATTGTAGCTAGAAACGGCTGATTTTAATGGAATGTCTACATAGACGTACAGAGGCCCATTATCAGCAACCATCACTCCTGTGTTCCAATGGCACGTTGTGTTAGCTAATCCAAGTTTATCATTTTTAAAGGCTAATTGATCATGTTGCAATTTTGTTAGCAGAGTTGAAAACTGTTGTTCTGATTAAAGAATATATAAAACTGGTCTTCTTTAGACTATTTGAGTATCTGGAGCAACATCATTTGTGGGTTTGATTACAGGTCAAAAGATCTACAGTATCTTCTGAAACTCGTCTATTCCATGGGAGACTATTCCATGGGAGAAATTGCCAAGAAACGGAAATTGCCAAGAAACGGAAGATCTCGTACAACGCTGTGTACTACTCCCTTCACAGAACAGTGCAAACTGGCTCTAACCAGAATGGAAAGAAGAGTGGGAGGCCCCGGTGCACAACTGAGCAAGAGTCATAGAAACAGAAACCTCACAAGTCATGAACTGGTCCCAATAAACGTTGAATAAACTGATGAAACTCGGTTGAAAAAACCTACTTTATGATGTTTTTCTAATATGTATCAAATAAAATCAGAGCCGGAGATATTAGCCATGTATACCGAACGCTTATCAGAAGACAATATGGAGGTGCTTCGCGCGCCTAGGTAGAGAAAGGAAATTCCTGACCTACCACTCCAAAAGCTCTTGTTCGACCTCAGATCAAGCTAGACACCCCATTCCACCTTCCACTGCCTGTTGACATCTAGTGGAAGGCGTATGAAGTGCATGCATATCGATAAATATAAGCCAGTTGAATAGGCAGGCCCTGGAACAGAGCCTCGTTTTCAGATTTTTCACTTCCTATATGGAAGTTTGCTACAAAATGAGTTCTGTTTTACTCACAGATATAATTCAAGCAGTTTTAGAAACTTGAGAGTGTTTTCTATCCAATAGTAATAATAATATGCATATTGTATGATCTAGAATAGAGTACGAGGCAGTTTAATATGGGCACGATTTTTCCCAAAGTGAAAATAGCGCCTCCCTATTGACAAGAAGTTAACGGCTTGAAAGTAAGCAATTCAGCACATGTAGCAAATACCATTTGAATTGATTTGAACTAAAACGTAAAAAGTACTACTTAAGTAATGTTTGGGGTATCTGTACTCTACTTTCCTATTTATAATTTTGACTACTTTTACTTTTACTTTACTACATTCCTCAAGAAAATAACATACTTTTTACTACATATATTTTCCCTGACACCCAAAAGTTGTCTTCACATTTTGAATGCTTAGCAGGACAAGCAAATTGTCAAATGCACACACTAATCAGGAGAACATCCCAGGTCATCCCTATTGCCTCTGATCTGGTGGACTCACTAAACAGAAATTCCTCATTTGTAAATTATGTCCGAGAGTTGGAGTATGCCCCTGGCTATCCGTAAATTTAAAAAACAAGACAATTGTGCCGTCTGCTTTGTATAATATAAGGAATTTTAAATGATTCATACTTTTTACTTTTTATTCATACTTTTACTAAAGTATTATTTTACTGGGTGACTTTCACTTTTACTTGAGTCATTTTGTTTGATAATTGGGTTCTTCTTCCACCACTGGACACACACACACACACACACACACACACACAACACCCCCCCCACACCACACACGAACCACCACACACACACACACACACACACACACACACACACACACACACGTCTGACATTAAGAAAATCACTTAAAAAGACAACGTATTCTACACATCCTGTAGAACGTCTCTGAAGCGTTTAAAGGTTATCAGTGCTCGGGGTAACTGATTCGTAAAAAACACTCCCCGACTCAGTGTGGTTTTACCGAGGTTTCTGAGATGTAAGCCCAGAATGGTCGTTTCTGTACCTCGCTCCGGATACCAGCATTTTAATCCTAGATCTACTGCATCCTCTCAGCTGGAACAGTGAAGAGGGAAATGTGACAGGGAGATGGAAGTGAAGGTAATCTTGAGGCATTCTGTCTGGGTCTCAGCGGGAAAATGGAATAAAATACTTAGATACGGGAATCTGTAATATTATCTTCTTTAATGATATTACGACACAGTTATAAAGGTATCTTTTTATGGCTGCAATCCCGTTAACGGGATGATTTGACAACAGCCAGTGAAAGTGCAGGGCGCCAAATTCAAACAACAGACATTTCATAATAAAAATTCCTCAAACATATACCATATACCATTCATCTTATACCATTTTAAAGGTAATCTTGTTGTTAATCCCACCAAAGTGTCCGATTTCAAATAGGCTTTTCAGCGAAAGCACCACAAACAATTATGTTAGGTCACCACCAAATCACAGAAAAAATCTGCCATTTTTCCAGTCACAAAAAGCAGAAGAGATAAAATTAATCACTAACCTTTGATCATCATCAGATGACACTCATAGGACTTCATGTTACACAATACATATATGTCTTGTTCGATTAAGTTCATATTTATATCCAAAAACCTCAGTTTACATTGGCGCCATGTTCAGAAATGCCTCCAAAATATCCGGAGAAATTGCAGAGAGCCACGTCAAATAACAGAAAATACTCATCATAAACTTTGATGAAAGATACATGTTTTACATACAATTAAAGATACACTTGTTCTTAATGCAACCGCTGTGTCAGATTTCAAAAAGCTTTACGGCAAAACACAATATTCAATAATCTGAAAACAGCATTCAGCCACAAAAGCAAGCCATACAGTTACCCGCCAAATTGTGCAGTCAACAAAACTCATAAAAAGCATTATAAATCTTCACTTACCTTTGCTGATCTTCGTCGGAATGCACTCCCAGGACTCCCACTTCCACAAGAAATGTTTGTTTTGTTCGGTAATGTCCATAATTTATATCCAAATAGCTATTTTTGTAGCGTGTTTGGTAAACAAATCCAACGTCAGGAAGCGCGTTCACTAAAAGCTAACGAAATGTCCAAAAGTTCCGTAACAGTCAGTAGAAACATGTCAAACGATGTATTGAATCAATCTTTAAAATGTTTTTAACATAAATCTTGAATAACGTTCCAACCGGAGAATTACATTGACTTCAGATGAGAGATGGAACAGAGCTCCCTCTCATGTGAACGCGCATGGTCAAAGCATGGTCAGGTCATGGCAGACCTGACTAATTCCCCTCTCATTTGGCCCCCCTTCACAGTAGAGGCATCAGACAAGGTTCTACAGGCTGTTGACATCTAGTGGAAGCCGTAAGAAGAGCAAACTCATCCATATCTCACTGTAATTTCAATAGGATCTTGGTTGAAAATCGACCAGCCTCAGAATTCCTACTTCCTGTTTGGATTTTATCTCAGGTTTGTGCCTGCCATATGAGTACTGTTATACTCACAGACATAATTCAAACAGTTTTAGAAACTTCAGAGTGTTTTCTATCCAATACTAATAATAATATGCATATATTAGCAACTATGACTGAGGAGCAGGCCGTTTACTCTGGACAGCTCTGTGCACCTTTCATCCAAGCTACTCAATACTGCCCCTGCAGCCATAAGAAGTTATTTCATTTGATCAGAACACTTTATAAAATGGCTTTTGCACATTAGTTTAGTACTGTGCCATACCAAACATTTAAATAAAAGCTTGTCAGTCTAACAGTCACATTTGGTATTTGTTGAGCCTCAGTCAAGTGAGCAAGGGTCTAGCTTATGTCTCCACTTAAATGCTCTGTGACACTAGCCCTCTCACGTTTCTCTATTTTCTCTGTTTTCAGACCTCCGGTGATGCTGCAGTTATCCACACACACAAACACACACACACACACTTCTCTCCATGTAAGTCCCTCCAGTATATTTCCATCTCCTAACATCACTTGTTTTAAAGGCTGAATTCATCTCATAGTGACTCTGGGAGGATTAACTTCAGGGACACTTGAGCTCTGGGTTTCTCTGGGTTTTCAGCAAAGGTCAGGTTTTGAATATGGTACAGTATCTTAGCACAGACAGACACACACACAAAATACATACTCTCATGCTTTCACACTCTTACTTTCACACACACACCCCTTGACAAGAGCCCCCCACCCCCCCCCCCCAACCGTCGTACCCCCCAGTGCAATTGAATTTATCCCAGAGGCTGCTCCAAGACTTGGGTTATAGTCACAGCCGTGTATGTTCCCCCTCAAGCCGATACCATGACGGTACTCAAGGATCAAGACAGGAAACCACATATCCTGAGGCCGCATGTAATGTACCTGGGGATTTTAACAATAGCAAACTTGAGGAAAACGCTACCGAAGTTCTATCAACACATTGACTGTAGTACTCGCACAGCAAAAACTCTCGACCACTGCTACTCCAACTTCTGGGATGCGTACAAGGCCGTCCCCCGCCCTCCCTTTGGCAAATTTGACCACAAATCCATTTTTCTCCTCTATTCCTATAAGCAAATCAAATCAAAGTTGTATTTGTCACATGTGCCCAATACAACAGGTATATCACCTTACAGTGAAATGCTTACTTACAGGCTCTAACCAATAGTGCAAAAAAGGTATTAGGTGAACAATAGTTAAGTAAGCAGAAACTCAAACAGGATGTACTCGTGCTAGGGACTTTTCAATATCGATCTGACCAATCGGAATCCATGCTTCAAGATTGTTTTGAATAACATTGATGTATATTGACAGATTATAAAGGGAAAACCAGCCACGTCTTGCCGATGCCGACGTCTTGCTCCCAGACAAGCTAAACACCTTCTTTGCCCGCTTTGAGGATAACACAGTGCCACCGAGCGGCCCGCTACCAAGGACTGTGGGCTCTGGTTCTCCGTGGCCGCGGTGAGTAAGACATTTAAACATGTCGGATGCCGGCCCAGACAGCCTCCATAGCCAGCGTCCTCAGAGCATGCGCAGACCAGCTGGCTGGAGTGTTTACGGACAAATTCAACCTCTCCCTATCCCAGTCTGCTGTCCCCACTCAAGATGTCCACCATTGTTCCTGTACCCATGAAAGCAAATGTAACTTAACTAAAAGACTATCGCCCCGTAGCACTCACTTCTGTGCTTTGCGAGACTAGTCAAGGATCATATCACCTCTACCTTACCTGACACCCTACCATCCAAAAGGCAAGGGCAGTACAAGTGCATCAAAGCTGGGACCGAGAGACTGAAAAACAGATTCTATCTCAAGGACATCAGACTGTTAAATAGACATCACTAGCCGGCTACCACCTGGTTACTCAACCCTGCACCTTAGAGGCTGCTGCCCTATATTTTACATACAGTTGAAGTCGGAAGTTTACATAAACCATACATTTCAACTCAGTTTTTCACAATTCCTGACATTTAATCCTGGTAAGACTTCCTTGTCAAAGGTCAGTTAGGATCACCACATTATTTTAAGAATGTGAAATGTCAGAATAATAGTAGAGAGAATAATTTATTTCAGCTTTAATAACTTTCATCACATTTCCAGTGGGTCAGAAGTTTACATACACTCAATTATTATTTGGTAGCATTGCCTTTAAATTTTTTAACTTGGGTGAAGCGTTTCGGGTAGCCTTCCACAAGCTTCCCACAATAAGTTGGGTGMATTTTGGCCCATTCCTCCTGACAGAGCTGGTGTAACTGAGTCAGGTTTGTAGGCCTCCTTGCTCACATACACTTTTTCAGTTCTGCCCACAAATGTTCTATAGGATTGAGGTCAGGGCTTTGTGATGGCCACTCCAATACTTTGACTGTGTTGTCCTTAAGCCATTTTGCCAAAACTTTGGAAGTATGCTTGGGGTCATTGTCCAATTGCGACCAAGCTTTAACTTCCTGACTGATGTCTTGAGATGTTGCTTCAATATATCCACATAGTTTTTCTTCCTCAGGATGCCATCCATTTTGTGAAGTGCACCAGTCCCTCCTGCAGAAAAGCACCCCCACAAAATGATGCTGCCACCCTCGTGCTTCAAGGTTGGGATGGTGTTCTTCGGCTTGCAAGCCTCCCCCTTTTTCCTCCTAACATAACGATGGTCCATTATGGCCAAGCAGTTCTATTTCTGTTTCATCAGACAAGAGGACATTTCTCCAAAAAGTACAATCATTGTCCCCATGTGCAGTTGCAAACCATAGTCTGGCTTTTTTGTCGATATAGGACTTGTTTTACTGTGGATATATATTATTTTGTACCTGTTTCTTCCAGCATCTTGCGTACTATTGTTTGTACAGATGAACGTGGTACCTTCAGGCGGTTGGAAATTGCTCCCGATGAATAACCAGACTTGTGGTGGTCTACAATTTTTTTTCTGAGGTCTTGGCTAGCTTCTTTTGATTTTACCATGATGTCAAGCAAAGAGGCACTGAGTTTGAAAGTAGACCTTGAAATACATCCACAGGTACACCTTCAATTGACTCAAATGATGTCAATAAGCCTATCAGAAGCTTCTAAAGCCATGACATAATTTTCTGGATTTTTCCGAGCTTTTTAAAGGCACAGTCAACTTAGTGTATGTTAACTTCTGACCCACTGGAATTGTGGTACAGTGAATTATAAGTGAAATAATCTGTCTGTAAACAATTGTTGGAAAAGTTACTTGTGTCATGCACAAGGTAGATGTCTTAAACCGACTTTCCAAAACTATAGTTTGTTAACAAGAAATGTGTGGAGTGATTGAAAAATGAGTTTCAATACTCCATCCTAAGTGTATGTAAACTTCCGACTTCAACTGTAGACATGGAATCGCTGGTAACTTTAATAGTGGAACACTAGTCATTTTAATAATGTGTTCATAGCTTTACTCATCTCCTATGTATATACTGTATTATATTCTACCGTATTTGAGTCAATACCACTCCGACATTGCTCATCCTAATATTTATATATTTCTTAACTTCATTCTTTTAGTTTTTTGATTTGTATGTTTTGATGTGAATTGTTTGATATTACTGCACTGATGGAACACGAGCATTTCTCTACACCCGCAGATACATCTGCTGTGACCAATAACATGTGATTTGATTTGACAAGCCCCCGATGCATCTCCTACCCAGAGTAAGTGACCTCCCCCCACTCAGGGTGGATGGACCACAGAGAGAGGAGATAAAGACACATCATTAACAAACACTCTCACACACACACACACGCACACACACACGCACACACGCACACATGCAAACACACACACACACACATACACACACACACACACACAGACACAAATATACACACATACACACAGACACACCCTTGTGACATTCAGTTCTACTGGTCTCATGTGAGTGGCCAAGCCCAGGTATTTGATCATGATAGTGCAGGTTCAAATCCCTCAGTGAACTGATGGCTGTCTCCCTAATCCAACTCCTCTCCATCACATGTAACTAGGAGATAAGGAAGGAAAGGATTGTGTTGTGTGTAAATGGGAGGAGACAGTGTTCACTTCAAAAGGTTGACTGTCTGTTAATGGAGATGGTTTCATAGCAATCAGCCAGGTTGGGTCTTTATTGACTAGCAACTTGTCAGTTTAGCACCAATAAAGGCAAGCAAAATACAGTAAATGGTAGCTTTGTTCTGATTTATCTAAACGTCACATCAACACAACATATTATCATGTCATATTTTGCAAAGGAGTACTCTTTTTAAAGTCAAGGTGCAAATCATATTTGATTAACTGCAAATTTCAATCTACAAATGATGGCAAAGCAACACAACACAAAGATAATCACTCCATTTGAATACTTCAGAGGAAAACTTCAGAGGAATTTGAGCCTCCAGTCTTGCTAGATGGAATGGAACAATTTTTTCTGTGTGACCCAGGGGGGGAACTGAAACAGTTACGTGTACTTCCTGCTCTTGGGAAATCACCACGGTAACATCGCTGATGTAAATCCTCTATTTTTCCATTAGAGTGTGTGTATGTTGACGGGGCAGTTTGTGTGTGTGTGTGTGTGTGTGTGTGTGTGTGTGTGTGGTGTGTGTGGTTGTGGTGTGTGTGTGTGTTGTGTGTGTGTGTGTGTTGTGTGTGTGTGTGTGTGTGTGTGTGTGTGTGTGTGTGTGTATTGTATTTGTTTGTACGTGTGTGGGAGAGGAGTAAAGCCTGTGTTTATCACAGCTCATTACCACGACAACGAAGAAGCCAAATCCTCTTATGCCAACGTGCAGCATGTAGATTACCCAAACACTCCTGGGAGATGACAGGCTACTACACACACACAAATACAACACGACACACACAGACACACACACACACACACACACACACACACACACACACACACACACACACACACACACACACACACACACACACACACACACACACACACACATACAGACAGTGAACGTAGGTTTATCCCAACACTGGGAGGAGAGAATAGCTCATTATCCTAACAGTGAATTGGGTTGCTGGTTGTTTTAGCTCAGGCCTGGCCTGTGTATCCCTCAGGGCTGTGCTCTGCCTCTTCTCCAGCTTTCTATTTATCTTAGTGAAGCCTGGTGTCAAGACTCTGTACTGATGCTGGATGGTTGCTGTATGTTGTTGCATCCATTTTGCAGCAGAAAATCAGACACAACATCCACACAGTAAGATGCTAACTCTGCACTCACTTAAGGGATGTGACAACCCCCCCCCCCCCCCCCCCCCCCCCCCACACACGTCTAAACACCCATTTTTTTTTATTGTTTCGACGTTTACACGATAAGACAACGTGTATGACTGATAGGGGGCAATGCAGTTCAATCTAGCTCAGTCCTGGCTACCTACCAGACGACGCTCACCTTACTGCTGTCCCCCACCCACTCAACAACCATGGTAGTTTATGCTAATTTAGGTTCTCTCTCTGCTGTGTGCCTCTCCTCCATGTTCTCACCACTTCTCATCGATGTGATGGCTCGTTGAGGTGACAGTGTGTTCATAGACGTCTAACAATCTGCTGTTAACGCCACTTATGTAGCCCGCACTTTCAATCGTTGTACAATTTCTCCATACGTGCCGTCACGGTTCTTCCACCTGGGCATTGAAGCCGATATCCTTTACGATTGAAAATGGCTGCTTAACAGCGGCAATCATTTCTGTAATCAGCACTGTGCTTTTCTTACTCTGTCCCTTATTGCACTTCTTTTGTGTGTTGTGTGAAGAGCCTGTCTAATGTCTGTTGTTAGGGGCCTGCGCTGCTGCCAGCAACGGGTTGGGTCTCACAGTGAGAGCCAATCCCTTTCAGATGGTTACAGCATTGCACCTGTACTGTCACTGTCACTCAATTCCAATTGCATTTACGTATTTCACCACCTTCTCATTAAACTTGTCAAAGTATTGCCGTACAGAGCTTTGCTGCTGTCTCTTCCCTGTCTCACTCTCTGACATTTTCCCAACTGCTAACGACGATGACGTGCGGAGCGCTTTATATCATTTGAATTTAATAATTTGAAAGATTAACAATTTATTTGTCCATTTATGATGTCGATCGGGACAGGTTAGTGGTAGTTTTGTGATAACTGCTCTGTGATAAAAAAAAAAGTAAAAGATTTAAACACAAAAAAAACATTGTTTTTCAGTTAGGGATTTCTTTCTAACGGTTAATGACCAAAACATTGTTTTAAAAATGTTCACCCCTATGTCTCATATACACAGGGTGGCAGCTAAGGTGTGACAGCTAAGATTAGGGGGAGAGGCCAATCTTGTCATCGCCTCCAGGGAGTCCCTAGTTCACATGTTATTAACACACACACAGGCGCACACACACACACTCTCACACACACAAGCGTGCACACTTGTTTCATGGTACCTCTACCTGAAGTAAAAAAAGATCTTTAATCAGGGATTACATCTAGCCCCAAGGCTCCTGGGGATTCTGGGTAACCAATCACTGACGGGCTGCATCTCATTCAAGTGTTATCGGATCAATGCAGATGAAGGAGAGGTGATGAACAGAGGCAGCCGATATAGACTATAAAGATGCACCCATGGTTTGGCATCAGGTAGAGACCGCCTCTGATGTAGATCTGGGGGTTTCACAGTGTTTTTGCTGTGTCTAACAGATGGCTTTCTTTTTTAATGAATGTAAGTGTGAAGGGTGTGAAGGGCGTGTGTGTGTGTGTGTGTGTGTGTGTGTGTGTGTGTGTGTGTGTGTGTGTGTGTGTGTGTGTGTGTGTGTGTGTGTGTGTGTGTGTGTGTGTGTGTGTGTGTGTGTGTGTGCCAATTTTTTTTTCTTTTTCACCTTAATTTAACCAGGTAAGCTAGTTGAGTACAAGTTCTCATTTACAACTGCGACCTGGCGAAGATAAATCAAAGCAGTGCGACACAACAACAACACAGAATTACACAAGGAATAAACAAGCGTACAGTCAATAACACATTAAAAAAAAGAAAGTCTATATACAGTGTCTGCAAATGGAGTGAGGAGGTAAGGCAATAAATAGGCCATAGTAGCAAAGTAATTTCAGTTTAGCAAATTAACATTGGAGTGATAAATAGCAGATGATGATGTGCAAGTAGAAATACTGGTGTGCAAAAGAGCAGAAAAGTGAATTAAAACAATATGGGGATGAGGTAGGTAGATTGGGTGGGCTATTTACAGATGGCTATGTACAGCTGCAGTGATCGGTTAGCTGCTCAGATAGCTGATGTTTAAAGTTAGTGAGGGAAATATAAGTCTCCAGCTTCAGCGATTTTTGCAATTCGTTCCAGTCGCAGGCAGCAGAGAACTGGAAGGAAAGGCGGCCAAAGGAGGTGTTGACTTTGGGGATGACCAGTGAGATATACCTGCTGGAGCGCGTGCTACGGGTGGGTGTTGTTATCGTGACCAGTGAACTGAGATMAGGCGGCACTTTACCTAGCATAGACTTATGGATGACCTGGAGCCAGTGGGTCTGACGACGAACATGTAGCGAGGGCCAGCCGACTAGCTTTGGTGACAAAACGGATGGCACTGTGATAGACTGCATCCAGTTTGCTGACCAGAGTTTTGGAAGCTATTTTGTAAATGACATCACCAAAGTCGAGGGTCGGTAGTGTCGTGTCTTTGGCATCATTAAACTGAAGACTTATTTTATCAAATCAATTCTCTGTAATTACTATTACGTGATTAAACTGAATCAGGTAAATGTAATTAACTAGGAATTAACGGGGCACCAAGGAAAATATTCAGATTACAAAGTTATAATTTTCCTAAGATAACTTTCAGATATTTTAATATGTAATCAATTAGTCTTCTAATTAATGAATTATTCTTCACCTCACGTTAGTCTCATTCCAAATGTCGTAAATTGTTGGTTATCTGCACGAACCTTCACTATTAATCATCCATACATCAATTGTCTCAATCATTTATTTATTAACTAACTAAATAATCACAGAAATGCATAAACAAACAACAAAGTAGTTATGGTTACAAGGAAATGATAGGGGACGTGCCCTAGTGGGCTAAACCGGTATGGCGGCTTGGTAGACAAATGGACTGAGAAGGGCGCGAAAGACAAAAGACAATACACGGTTAATAATTATAACAATTGAAATGCTAATCCTTTGCACATGAATCCTCACTCATTCGGGAATAATTGCAATCAATATTTATATTTACACTCAGTGTCGTGATCTCTGTTGGAATTGTCCTTCTTTCTGTTGGAAGTTCATCAGCCTGTCTTTTGTGGTTAGAATGGGTACTTCAGAGTCCCATTCAGAAATGTCCTTATAGAATAGATGTTTCGGCGGTTGTCGGTCCTCGCACTCACGGATAAATAATTTGTAGCTGCAGACTAGTAATTAGTATCGAAGAATAGCTCTTATTCTGTCGGATCGATAGTCTCAGAGTTTAACTTCTTTGGGACTGGGGGGCAGTATTGAGTAGCTTGGATAAAAATGTGCCCAGAGTAAACTGCCTGCTACTCTGTCCTAAAAGCTAGAATATGCATATAATTTGTAGATATGGATAGAAAATACTCCGAAGTTTCTAAAACTGTTTGAATGATGTCTGTGAGTATAACAGAACTCATGTGGCAGGCAGAAACCAGAGAAAAAATCCAACCAGGAAGTGGGAAATCTGAGGTTTTTAGTTTTTCAAGTCATTCCCTATCGAATATACAGTGTCTACGGGGTCATATTGCACTTCCTAAGACTTCCACTAGATGTCAACAGTCTTTAGAACCTTGTTTGATGCTTCTACTGTGAAGGAGGGGGGAATGAGAGCTGATTGAGTCAGGGGTCTGGCAGAGTGCCACGAGCTCAGTCTCGTGCGCTCCCGTGAGAGTTAGCTGCGTTCCATTGCATTTCTACAGACAAAGGAATTGTCCGGTTGAAAGATTATTGAAGATTTATGATGAAAACATCCTAAAGATTGATTCTATACTGATTGATTCTATACTTCGTTTGACATGTTTCTAC
The DNA here is from genome assembly GCF_002910315.2 of Salvelinus sp. IW2-2015. Lineage (NCBI taxonomy): Eukaryota > Metazoa > Chordata > Actinopteri > Salmoniformes > Salmonidae > Salvelinus > Salvelinus sp. IW2-2015. The sequence continues at coordinate 79,853 of NW_019944332.1, read as the reverse complement.
GAACTGTAATATGACTTTTCGTCTGAACTTTCGCCTGAACTTGCCCGCGCCTCCTGAGTTTGGTTTGTGTACTAAACGCGCAAACAAAAAGGAGGTTTTGGACATAAATTTGGACATAAATGATGGACTTTATCAAACAAAACAAACATTTGTTGTGGAACTGGGATTCCTGGGAGTGCATTCTGATGAAGATCATCAAAGGTAAGTCAATATTTATAATGCTATTTCTGACTTCTGTTGACTCCACAACATGGCGGGTATCTGTATGGCTTGTTTATGTGTCTGAGCGCCGTACTCAGATTATTGCATGTTGTGCTTTTTCCGAAAAGTTTTTTGGAAATCTGACACAGCGGTTGCATTAAGGAGAAGTTTATCTATAATTCCATGCATAAGAATTGTGTCCTTTAGCAATGTTTATTATGAGTATTTCTGTAAATTGATGTGGCTCTCTGGAAAATCACTGGATGTTTTGGAGGCAAAAAATTACTGAACATAACGCTCCAATGTAAACTCAGATTTTATGATATAAATATGAACTTTATCGAACAAAACATACATGTATTGCGTAACATGAAGTCCTATGAGTGTCATCTGATGAAGATCATCAAAGGTTAGTGATTAATTTGATCTCTATTTCTGCTTTTTGTGACTGTTCTCTATGACTGAAAAAATTGCTGGGTTTTTCTGTGACTAGGTGTTGACCTAACATAATCGTTTGGTGTGCTTTCGTCGTAAAGCCTTTTTGAAATCGGACACTGTGGCTGTATTTACAACAAGTTTATCTTTATAATGGTGTAAAATACTTGTATGTTCGAGGAATTTTAATTATGGGATTTCTGTTGTTTTAAATTTGGCGCCCTGCAATTTCACTGGCTGTTGTTGAGGTGGGACGCTAGCGTTCCGAATATACCAGATAGGTAAATTCTTATGGCTGCAGGGGCAGTATTGAGTAGCTTGGATGAAAGGTGCACAGAGGTGCCCAGAGTAAACGGCCTGCTCCTTGGTCATAATTGCTAATATATGCATATTATTATTAGTATTGGATAGAAAACACTCTGTAGTTTCTAAAACTGTTTGAATTATGTCTGTGGGTGTAACAGAACTCATATGGCAGGCAAAAACCTGAGAAAAAATCCAAGGAAGTGGGAATTCTGAGGCTGGTCGATTTTCAACCAAGATCCTATTGAAATCACAGCGAGATATGGATGAGTTTGCATTTCCTACGGCTTCCACTAGATGTCAACAGTCTGTAGAACCTTGTCTGATCCCTCTACTGTGAAGGGGGGCCGAATGAGAGGGGAATTACTCAGGTCTGCCATGACCTGACCGTTATTTGACATATGCGCGTTCACATGAGAGGGAGCTCTGTTCCATCGCTCATCTGAAGTCAATGTAATTCTCCGGTTGGAACGTTATTCAAGATTTATGTTAAAAACATTCTAAAGATTGATTCAATACATCGTTTGACATGTTTTTACTGACTGTTACGGAACCTTTGGACATTTCGTCAGCGTTTAGTGAACGCGCTTCCTGACGTTGGATTTGTTTGCCAAACACGCTACAAAATTAGCTATTTGGACAAAAATGATTTACATTACCGAACAAAACAAACATTTATTGTATACAAAATGGTGTCGTCTGCGTAGAGGTGGATCAGAGATTCACCAGCAGCAAGAGCAACATCATTGATATATACAGAGAAATGAGTCGGCACGAGAATTGAACCCTGTGGTACCCCCATAGTGCCTGCCAGAGGTCCGGACAACAGGCCCTCCGATTTGACACACTGAACTCTGTCTGAGAAGTAGTTGGTGAACAAGGCGAGGCAGAAATTTGAGAAACCAAGGCTGTTGAGTCTGCCGATAAGAATACGGTGATTGACAGAGTCGAAAGCCTTGGCCAGGTCGATGAAGATGGCTGCCCAGTACTGTCTTTTATCGATGGCGGTTATGATATTGTTTAGGACCTTGAGCGTGGCTGAAGTGCACCTGTGACCAGCTCGGAAACCGGATTGCACAGCGGAGAAGGTAAGGTAGAATTCGAAATGATCAGTGATCTGTTTATTACCTTGGCTTTCGCAGACTTTAGAAAGGCAGGGCAGGATGTATATATGTCTATAAAAGTTTGGGTCTAGAGTGTCATCCCCTTTGAAGAGGGGGATGACCACGGCAGCTTTCCAATCTTTAGGGATCTCCGATGAACTCGGGTTGAACAGACTGGTAATAGGGGTTGCAACAATAGCGGCGGAAAATTTTAGGATGAGAGGGTCCAGATTGTCTATCCCAGCTGATTTGTACGGGTCCAGGTTTTGCAGCTCTTTCAGAACATCTGCTATCTGGATTTGGGTGAAGGAGAAGCTGGGGAGGCTTGGCCAAGTAGCTGCGGGGGGTGCAGAGCTGTTGGCCGGGGTTGGGGTAGCCAGGAGGAAAGCATGGCCAGACGCAGAGAAATGCTTATTGAAATTCTCGATTATCGTGGATTTATTGTTGGTGACAGTGTGACCTAGCCTCAGTGCAGTGGGCAGCTGGGAAGAGGTGCTCTTATTCCCCATGGACTTTACAGTGTCACAAAACTTTTTGGAGTTAGAGCTACAGGATGCAAATGTATTTTCGAAAAAGCTAGCCTTTTGCTTTCCTGACTCTGTGTGTGTGTGTGTGTGTGTGTGTGGTATGCAGATAAAAGTTAAAAAGCAAACTCAACATTCACTTACCGCCCCACTTACCTGCCTCACTGCTGACCTAAGTATGATGAGAGAAGATGTGAAGCCCCTGCCTGACAAAAAAACTGCTTGTCACCACACACGTGCAGATACACACACCATGAGTTCCTTCTGGACACTGGGCTTTGTTTCTGATTGGCTGACTAGAGCAGGCAGATCCCTCAAGAGTGACTTCGAAATTGGACGGCTGTCCATGTCATGAGAAAGTCAGGAAAAGCCATCAAAACCGTCCACTAGGGGGCAACGGTGAGCACCATTACCATCAGGTAGGCTTTTGCTGTGGAGTTGTAGACTGGTTTGGCGTATAGGTGTCATCCAATTACCCTGAATTAGAAGGTACCTTAACCATTCGTAATGAGTGCCTAAACAGAATGTTTTAACCCTATCCAAAAACCTTAACCCTTTTTAACCTTCTGAATTTGATGATTGGAGAAACGGAATTATGCTGAGCAAAACAGTCAACCCTGGCTGTCAAAAACACTTTGAAATTTGACGTTTGAAGAAACTTGGATAAACGTCTAGTTCTGCAGAGAGTTTGATGGACTAGATGTGTGTGGGTGCATTCGTCCTTGGGTGTGTGTGTCCCGTGTGTGTATGTGTGCCTGTGTGTTTGTTGCCCGGTGTTTTGTGTTACCCCATGTTGTGTGGTGTAATCATCCAGTGGTGTGTGTGCCCGTGTATGTGTGTTGCCCGTGTGTGTGTGTGTGCCCGTGTGTGTGTGTTGCCCGTTCTCGGTGTGTGTGCCCGTGTGGTGTGTGTTGCACGTGTGTGTGTTATTGTGTGTGTGTGTGTGTATGTGCTGATTGTCTTTTGAATGACTTGGAAAATGGACTTCTGTCCATGTCCTGAGGATGTAGGGAAACGCCTTCAAAACCAGCCACTAGGGCAAACAATAAGTGCTTATCACCATTAAGTAGGCATAAATATAACAATGGCTTTTGGATTGGGGATGGTGGATGGGCGGTGATCTGATGACTCGTGTTCAATCCCAGTGGTAGAGATACGCTTTTAATGATTTGTTTTAACGCTATCCCTAACCTTAACACTTAACTATTCCCACAAACTCTCTCACACCACACACACACACACACACACACACACACACACACACCACACACACACACACACACACACACACACACACACACACACACCAACCACACACCCAACCACACACACACACACACAACACACACACACACATAAGCCAACACACCCACAAAATGCATGCACACAGCTGAAATGGCAAGGATGTTTTGCTCAGAGCAGGTAATTGAGAGGACCTCTCCATGACTCTTTATTCATGCTCCAGTTGATTGGATAGAGAGAGGAAATGTGTCCACTTTCTGCACATCAGATTTAGTAGATATATTTCAGCAAATTTGAGCAGTAGCCCATGAGGGATTCAAAACTGCAACCTTGCGTTTGTCAGTGAAATATCTTGACCATTATGCTAAGATGCAATAACCGGGTTTCCATCCAACCTTTTGATGCGAGTAAAGTATATGCTACATGATGAAAAGTATGTGGACACCTGCTCATCCAACATCTCATTCCAAATCATGGACATTAATATGGAGTTGGTCCCCCCTTTGCTGCCATAACAGCCTCCACTCTACTGGGAAGGCTTTTCACTAGATGCTGGAATGTTGCTGCAGGGACTTGCTTCCTTTCACCCACTAGAGCAATAGTGAGGTCGGGCACTGTTATTGGGCGACCAGGCCAGGCTCTCGGTCAGCATTCCAATTCATCCCAGGTGTTTGATGGGGTTGAGGTCAGGACTCTATTCAGGCCAGTCAAGTTCTTCGACACCGATCTCGACAAACCATTTCTGCATGGACCTTGCTTTGCGCGCGAGGGTATTATCATGCTCAAACAGGAAAGGACCTTTCCCAAACTGTTGCCACAAAGTTGGAAGTGCAGTATCATCTAGAATGTCATTGTATGCTGTAGCGTTAAGATTTCCCGTCACTGGAATGAAGGGGCCTAGTCCGAACCATGAAAAACAACCCCAGACCATTATTCCTCCTCCACCGGACTTTACAGTTTTCACTGTGTATTAGGGCAGGTAGCGTTTTCCTAGCATCCACCAAAACCAGATTCATCCATCGGACTGCCAGATGGTGAAGTGTGATTCATCTCTCCAGAGAACGCAGTTCCACTGCTCCAGAGTCCAATGGCTGCGATCTTTACACCACTCCAGCCGACGCTTGGCATTGCACGTGGTGATCGTTAAGCTTGTGTGCGGCTGCTCGGCCATGGAAACCCATTTCATGAAGCTCCCGATGAACAGTTAGTGTGCTGATGTAGCTCCCAGAGGCAGTTTGGAACTCGGTCGTGAGTGTTGCAGCCGAGGACAGACGCTACGCGCTTCAGCACATGGTGGTCCCGTTCTGTGAGCTTGTGTGGCCTACCACTTCGCTGCTGATCCGTTGTTGCTCCTAGACATTTCCACTTCACAATAACAGCACTTACGGTTGACCAGGGCAGCTCTAGCAGGGCAGACATTTCACGAATTTGACTTGTTGGGAAAGGTGTCATCCTCTGACGATGAAACGTTGAAAATCACTGAGCTCTTCAGTACGGACCATTCTCCTAACAATGTTTGTCTATTGAGATTGCATGGCTGTGTGCTCGATTTTATACACCTGTCAGCAACGGGTGTGGCTGAAATAGTAGAATTTACTAATTAGAAGTGTTGATTATATACATTTGGCCATGTAGTGTATGTTGGATGAAAAATATCTTGACCGGCCTGATGGGGGGAAACTTCCTCCCGTATTGCCTGCTTGCCTTACTGCCTGCATGACTTGCTACCTGCCTTACTGCCTGCCTGCCTTACCGCCTGCATGCCTGCCTTACTGCCTTACTGCCTGCCTTACCGCCTGCATGCCAGCCTTACTGCCTGGCTTACTGCCTGCCTTATCGCCTGCATGCCTGCCTTACTGCCTGCCTTACCGCCTGCATGCCTGCTTACTGCCTGCTTTAGTACCTGCCTTACTGCCTGCCTTACCACCTGCATGCCTGCCTTACTGCCTGCCTTACTGCCTTACTGCTTGCATGCCTGCCTTACTGCCTGCATGACTTACTGCCTGCCTTACTGCCTTACCTTAGTGCCTGCCTACTTCCTCCCTTATTGCCTGCTTGCCTTACTGCCTGCCTGCCTTACCACCTGCATGCCTGCCTTACTGCCTGGCTTACGACCTGGCCTTACCGCCTGCTATGGCCTCGCCTTACTGCCCTGCCTTTACCACATGCATGCCTGCATACGCCTGCCTTACCCGCCTGCATGCCTGCCTTACTGCCTGCCTTTACCACCTGCATGCCTGCCTTTACTGCCCTGCTTTACCGCCTGCATGGCCTGCTCTTACTGCCTGCCTTACTGCCTGCCTTACTACCTTACTGCCTGCCTTACTGCCTGCCTTACCACCCGCATGCCTGCCTTACTGCCTGCCATACTGCCTGCATGCCTGCCTTATTGCCTGTATGCCTGCATTTCTGTGAGTGTGTTCCTTTGTGTTAACCTTCCTGTGAGTGTGTTCCTTTGTGTGAATTTTCCTGTGAGTGTGTTCCTTTGTGTTAACCTTCCTGTGAGTGTGTTCCTTTGTGTTAACCTGCCATACTGCCTGCATGCCTGCCTTATTGCCTGTATGCCTGCATTCCTGTGAGTGTGTTCCTTTGTGTTAAGCTTCATGTGAGTGTGTTCCTTTGTGTGAAATTGCCTGGAAAGACTAAGAAAACGTGATCAGCTTGTCAGCAAGAGTAAGTTTGTCAGCATTTCTACAGGAAATACACACATTTCTCAGATTTATGCACGTTTCTGAAGGAAATACACCTAGCCTAGCCTATGAATGAGAGTTTACAAAGTAGATGCACATGCCGAGAGAAACCTTTAAGTAATCAAGGTGACAGACAGTGACACATTCAACACCGCCTTGCACACTCTTGCCTGCATCTAGCTGATGTAGGGTGTAATCATTAGTCCGACAGTTGCAAACAAGAGTTTCCATCGGACACATTCAGGTATCTTTATACCCGATTCATATGTTTCCGTTTAAGAAAAGTTTTTCAACAGAACCCGTGGAATGAATACACCCTTGATCACACGCAAACACAGTTCACTTTCATAGCAGCCATATAAAAAAACATGATCCCATGATCCCAAAAACATGTAATTACTTCTTGCATCTCCGCACTCTCCTCCTCTCACCTTTTCCGTTTGCTTGTGGACTTCAGCGCACAACAAATCAGCTGTCGGTGACCTGCCGAAAAAAGCTTTTCAAGCCAAACTTTCATACCATAACCGCTAAACGCTACACACAGCCTACATCGTTGTCACCATAATAACGTCAGAGTCAACATAGCTACTAGAACTAGTGAGTTAGTAAACCTGCTACAATCATGCAGTACAGTGTACAGTCAGAGAGCAGTTTTAGCAGTTACAACGGCGGGCCTCAATCTTACTTTGACTTGGAAAAGTTACAGTGTTGGATAGCCATAGCCAGCTGGCTAACATAGCATCCTTATCTGTTTGAGCCAGGTGTTTGTGTAGGCTAAACTAGCTAGCTGCATTTACTAGCTAAGTCAAAGTGAAATAAAACATTTAGAAAAATAAATATATTTGTACCCAGCAGAGGACGGAAACTAGCTGTCCTCTGGCTACACCATGGTGCTACCCTACAGAGTGCTGTTGAGGCTACTGTAGACCTTCATTGCAAAACAGTGTGTTTTAATCAATGATTTGGTGATGTGAATATATTTAGTATAGATCTATCTAAAAAGGATAACTTTTTTAATGTTTCACAATTTTTATTTGTATGAAATTAATGAGGAGGATTGTCCTCCCCTTCCTTCTCTGAGGAGCCTCCACCTGTTTACACAAACACACACACACACACACACACACACACACACACACACACACACACACACACACACACACACACACACACACACACACACACACACACACACACACACACACACACACACACACACACACACACACACAGAGAGAGAGAGAACCTAATCCTGGGTGCTTGAATTGCACAGATTCATTTTCTATTGAATTGCACCAGGAGGCAAAAAAAATATGCAACTTGGGTGAAAACCTATTAGGTGTTCTGGGGATTAAATCTTGTAGCTAAGCCTAGATCAAATATCTGATTGTTCAGCCTAAGCTTCAAGGTGATGCATACACACACCGACACACACACACACACATACACACACTAGGGAGAAACAGGCAAAATAAATTAATACTTTCACTTTTTCTTTATCCCAATGAATTCTTTACCCAGACATTTTAAGTGTTCATGTAGACACCCAGCATCGACCCAATCAATCCACTCTAATGTATTTTTCCTTCTCTCTTTAATTGCGCTTGTTTTACTCAAACTTTTGGCCAATACAAATCCTCTTCAGTGGGGCTAGGTCTTAATACATGTTTCATACCCTCTTCAGTGGGGCTGTAAATTAATACATGTTTCAAACCCTCTTCAGTGGGGCTTCCGCTAGCGACCCACCTCGACAACATCCGGTGAAATTGCAGAGCAGAATTCAAAATACAGAAATAGTCATAAAAAAACTTCATAAAAAATACAAGTGTTATACATCGGCTTAAAGATGAACTTCTTGTTAATCCAGCCGCTTTGTCAGATTTCAAAAAGGCTTTACAGCGAAAGCATACCATGCGATTATCTGAGGACGGCGCCCGCATACAAAAGCATGAAAAACATTTTCCAACCAAACAGATGCATCACGAAAGTCAGAAGTAGCGATAAAATAAATTGCTTACCTTTGAAGATCTTACTGTTTTTGCAATCCCAAAGGTCTCAGTTATACAATGAATGGTCGTTTTGTTCGATAAAGTCCTTCTTTATATTCCAAAAGTGTCCGTTCATTTGGCGCATTTGATTCAGAAATACACCGGTTCCAACTCCCCCAACATGCCTACAACGGATCTAATTAGTTACATGTAAACTTGGTCCAAACATTTCAAACAACGTTTCTAATCCAACCTCGGGTACCCAAAAATGTAAATAATCGATAAAATGTCCAATACCGAAGAAAAACAACACGGAGCACGGTCTCATTCACGTGCACCAAAAGACTAGAGTCCACCTGAGTGACACTTAGAAAGAATACGACTACTTTTAATAAAAATAAAAATAAACATTGAACAATGAACAAATTCTAAAGAATGTTGACATCTAGTGGAAGCCATAGGAAGCCACACACACACTGGGCTTTAGCTTTGGCTTCGCTGAGCCCCTCTCATTTAATTGCACACACACCACACACACAACACACAACACAACACACCACACACACCCACACACAACACACACACACAACACACACACACACACACACACACACACACACACACACACACACACACACACACACACACACACACACACACACACACACACACACACACACACACACACACACACACACCACAACACACACACACACACACACACACACGCACACTTCTACCTTTTAATATCTTGACAGCCTCCGTGCCCTGGGGTCACACATCTCCATATTTCTGCTAACTTTGATAAACAAAAGAGAAAAGATAGAAAATTAGTTTTGCAAATGATGGTTGGTGTTTAAAAATGCATGGCTGTCCTTGAGCATGCACCTGCTGTGTCTAACTGTCCATGAGCATACACCTGCTGTGTCTACCTGTCCATGAGCATACACCTGCTGTGTCTACCTGTCCATGAGCATGCTGTGTGGTATAGAACAGAACGTGTGAAAATCTGCTACACTCTGGTGCTATCTAGAACCTTTTAGGGTTCTTCGACTGTCCCCATAGGATAACTCTGTCCCATAGGAGAACCCTTTGAAGAACCCTTTTTGCTTCGGGACAGCCAAAGAACCCTTTTGTAAACCCTGTTTTTATTCATTTTTTTATTTAATTCTTTTACACCTCCGGCGCCGACAGAGATGTTCGTCTTGCTTCGCGTTCCTAGGAAACTATGCAGTATTTTGTTTTTTTACGTGTTATTTCTTACATTGGTACCCCAGGTAATCTTAGGTTTCATTACATAAAGTCGGGAGGAACTACTGAATATAAGAGCAACGTCAACTCACCATCATTACGACCAGGAATACGACTTTCCTGAAGCGGCTCCTATGTTTTGCCCACCACTCAGGACAATGGATCGGATCCCAGCCGGCGAACCTAAACAACGTCGCCGTAGAAGGGTCAAATGAAGCGGTCTTTTGGTCAGGCTCCGGAGACGGGCACATCGCGCACCACTCCGTAGCATACTACTCGCCAATGTCCAGTCTCTTGACAAYAAGGTTGATGAAATCCGAGCAAGGGTAGCATTCCAGAGAGTCATCAGAGACTGTAACGTTTTTGCTTCACGGAAACATGGCTCACTCGAGACTTGCTATCGGAGTCGGTACAGCCAGCTGGTTTCTTCACGCATCGCGCCGACAGAAACAAGCATCTTTCTGGTAAGAAGAGGGGCGGGGGGGGTGTGCCTTATGATTAACGAGACGTGGGGTGATCATAACAACATACAGGAACTCAAGTCCTTCTTTTCACCTGACTTAGAATTCCTCACAATCAAATGTCGACCGCATTATCTACCAAGAGAAATATCTTTGATTATAATCACAGCCGTATATATTCCCACCCGAGCAGACACATCGATGGCCCTGAATTTGACTCTATGTAAACTGGAAACCACATACCCTGAGGCTGCATTCATTGTAGCTGGGGATTTTAACAAGGCTAATCTGAAAACAAGACTCCCTGAATTATATCAGCATATCGATTGTGCAACCAGGTCTGGTAAAACCCTGGATCATTGTTATTCTAATTTCCACGACGCATATAAGGCCCTCACCCGCCCTCCTTTCGGAAAAGCTGACCACGACTCCATGAAGTTGCTCCCTGCCTATAGACAGAGACTAAAACAGGAAGCTCCTGCGCTCAGGTCTGTTCAACACTGGTCCGACCAATCTGATTCCACGCTTCAAGGCTGCTTCGATCACGTGAATTGGGATATGTTCCGCATTGCGTCCAACAACAACATTGACGAATACGCTGATTCGGTGAGCGAGTTCATTAGAAAGTGCATCGGCGATGTCGTACCCACAGCAACTATTAAAACATTCCCAAACCAGAAACCGTGGATTGATGGCAGCATTCGCATGAAAATGAAAGCGTGAACCACTGCTTTTAACCAGGGCAAGGTGACAGGAAACATGACCGAATACAAAGTGTAGCCATTCCCTCCGCAAGGCAATCAAACAAGCTAAGCTTCAGTATAGAGACAAAGTAGAGTCGCAATTCAACGGCTCAGACACAAGAGGTATGTGGCAGGGTCTACAGTCAATCACAGATTACAAAAAGAAAACCAGCCCCGTCGTGGACCAGGATGTCTTACTCCCAGACAGACTAAACAACTTCTTTGCTCGCTTTGAGGACAATACAGTGCCACTGACACGGCCCGCTACCAAAACCTGCGGACTCTCCTTCACTGCAGCCGACATGAGTAAAACATTTAAACGTGTTAAACCTCGCAAGGCTGCAGGCCCAGATGGCATCCCCAGCCGCGTCCTCAGAGCATGCGCAGACCAGCTGGCTGGTGTGTTTATGGACATATTCAATCAATCCTAATCCCACTCTGCTGTCCCCACATGCTTCAAGAGGGCCACCATTGTTCCTGTTCCCAAGAAAGCTAAGGTAACTGAGCTAAACGACTACCGCCCCGTAGCACTCACTTCCGTCATCATGAAGTGCTTTGAGAGACTAGTCAAGGACCATATCACCTCCACCCTACCTGACACCCTAGACCCACTCCAATTTGCTTACCGCCCCAATAGGTCCACAGACGACGCAATCGCAACCACACTGCACACTGCCCTAACCCATCTGGACAAGAGGAATACCTATGTGAGAATGCTGTTCATCGACTACAGCTCAGTATTTAACACCATAGTACCCTCCAAACTCGTCATCAAGCTCGAGACYCTGGGTCTCGACCCCGCCCTGTGCAACTGGGTACTGGACTTCCTGACGGGCTGCCCCCAGGTGCTGAGGGTAGGTAACAACATCTCCACCCCGCTGATCCTCAACACTGGGGCCCCAGAAGGGTGCGTTCTGAGCCCTCTCCTGTACTCCCTGTTCACCCACGACTATGTGGCCATGCACGCCTCCAACTCAATCATCAAGTTTGCGGACGACACTACAGTGGTAAGCTTGATTACCAACAACAACGAGACGGCCTACAGGGAGGAGGTGAGAGCCCTCGGAGTGTGGTGTCAGGAAAATAACCTCACACTCAACATCAACGTCAACAAAACAAAGGAGATGATCGTGGACTTCAGGAAACAGCAGAGGGAGCACCCCCCTATCCACATCGACGGGACAGTAGTGGAGAGGGTAGTAAGTTTTAAGTTCCTCGGCGTACACATCACGGACAAACTGAATTGGTCCACCCACACAGACAGCATTGTGAAGAAGGCACAGCAGCGCCTCTTCAACCTCAGGAGGCTGAAGAAATTTGACTTGTCACCTAAAACACTCAACTTTTACAGATGCACAATCGAGACCATCCTGTCGGGCTGTATCACCGCCTGGTATGGCAACTGCTCCGCCCACAACCGTAAGGCTCTCCAGAGGGTAGTGAAGTCTGCACAACGCAGGAAACCTACACCACCCAATGTCACAGGAAGGCCATTAAGATCATCAAGGACAACAACCACCCGAGCCACTGCCTGTTCACCCCGCTAACATCCAGAAGGCGAGGTCAGTACAGGTGCATCAAAGCAGGGACCAAGAGACTGAAAAACAGCTTCTATCTCAAGGCCATCAGACTGTTATTAAACAGCCACCACTAACATTGAGTGGCTGCTGCCAACATACTGACTCAACTCCAGCCACTTTAATAATGGAAATTGATGTAGAAAATGTATCACTAGCCACTTTAAACAATGCCACTTAATATAATGTTTACATACACTACATTACTCATCTCATATGTATAAACTGTACTCTATACCATCTACTGCATCTTGCCATCTTTATGTAATACATGTATCACTAGCCACTTTAAACAGTGCCACTTTTATGTTTACATACCCTACATTACTCATCTCATATGTATATACTATACTCGATACCATCTACTGCATCTTGCCTATGCCGTTCTGTACCATCACTCATTTATATATCCTTATGTATATATTATTTATCCCTTTACACTTGTGTGTATAAGGTAGTTGTTGTGGAATTGTTAGGTTAGATTACTCGTTGGTTATTACTGCATTGTCGGAACTAGAAGCACAAGCATTTCACTACACTCGCATTATTAACATCTGCTAACCATGTGTAAGTGACAAATACCATTTGATTTGATTTGATTTTGAAGAGTCTCTCAGACTTAAGTGAAGGATGAATGATCCTCTACACCCCTCATTCCATTTTTGCGCAGTAAAATGGGTTCATGTGCTCTGAGCTGAATACTGAGTGTTAAATCTCAGACTGAAATCCTGTAAGGGTTCAGCTCTAGTTTCTCCCAGCACACCATTCACAAGATTCAACTAGCTAGTAGATTGTAGACATTAGGAACAGTAGTTGTAACATTTAAAAAGAGAGTTAGACATACGTTTATCGTACTAATGCGCTTTACATCGTTGAATTATTGGACGTACCTAGACAATCATGGGATAGCATAGAACCATGGGGGGGAACACACACAAGCACAAACACAAACACAAACACACACATTCACGAGCCCCACAGGGAAGAGAAAGAGCACACTGATGTATCCTCGATTCAATCTCATCACACACTTATAATTAGTGATGGGCAGTCCGGCTCTTTTCAGTGAGACGGCTCTTTTGGCTCCCAAACGTCTCTTTAAAAAGAGTTTGCGATAGTTTGACAATGATTGGTGTTAAAACAATTCTGATTAACATTAAATGAAATCATACTCTACCTTAACCACAATGTATTTAAAAATGCATTGGTTTGTTATGAAAAAGAATGCTATTCAACATTCTCATTTAAAGTATAACTTTTTAATGTATTTCAACAAAGTGCATATAAATGTAACAATTCAAAACGAATACAATCTGAACAACTTAATTTTGTACCATATCAAAGAAAAATAAATAACAATGTGCAAAACTGCAGCATCCCACTTAAAACATTATACTGGTCTCTCTTTTCTCTCTTCTTTATTGCCATGTTATAACCAGCAGCACACAGCAATGCTGACCAGATTTTGCTTTTATGAGAGATTTACATTCATCAATGCAATCTGCCTCACTTACGAGGTGCTGATGCGGTTTCTTCTCTCAGTAATTGTTTGTCCCATTTTCGAGAATGTGGCCACTATGCAGAGTCTCCCTGACTTTAGTAAGCCGTGGGTAGACAGAGGCCTTGCTCTTCCACCAGCTCAGAGGATCTGCAGATCTTCTCAGGAGGGGCTCTCTCCAAATAGGATCGGACGTCCATTATGGCATCTGCTAAGGGATTTCTTTGTGCTGCATCTCCAGTTGCTCTCTCGTCAAACAGCATCCAAACAGCAGACGTTTATGGGACCACTGCTGTCTGATCCCTCTTCTTCCTCTTGCCCTGGTGCCTGAGCCAGCTGACTGCTGGGGCAGTCCCTCCCTCTTCTTCCTGTTGCCCTGGTGCCTGAGCCAGCTGACTGCTGGGGCAGTCCCTCCCTTTTCTTCCTGTTGCCCTGGTGCCTGAGCCAGCTGACTGCTGGGGCAGTCCCTCCCTCTTCTTCCTGTTGCCCTGGTGCCTGAGCCAGCTGACTGCTGGGGCTGTCCCTCCCTCTTCTTCCTGTTGCCCTGGTGCCTGAGCCAGCTGAATGCTGGGGCTGTCCCTCCCTGCTGCTGAGGTTATTCTTTGAAGAGCCTCATCAATCGCTCTGGCATCACTGAAGGCTAACATTTTAAACCTGTGGTCAAGTGCAGCGGTTTCTGTAAGCATGTGATTATATTCCATTCTGTGGAACTTTCTGTCAATTGATGAACATAGAGTGTCCATCAACTCTGTCACATGTCCTGTGGTTACATTTGCTTCTCTCTGGCGGCTGACTGTGATTCGCTGCAGACCCTCACAGAGGAGTATCACTTTTGAGGCTGTCACATAGCTGAAAAGAGAGAACAGTAACTTATTAGTTCAGGTTCATATTTTGTCTACTGATACTACATTCTCATCTACTGCTCNTTTTGAGGCTGTCACATAGCTGAAAAGAGAGAACAGTAACTTATTAGTTCAGGTTCATATTTTGTCTACTGATACTACATTCTCATCTACTGCTCATATACATATATAGTACTGGATTAAATAATGATGTAGTAATAACTGCTTACTGTACCTCTCTCCACTGATCTCCACAATGACCTGCTCAAAGTGTTCAACGACTCTGCACATCCACCACCTCCCATTCCTTTTGGGTCAGAGCATCAACAGGTGCATTGACAATGGCCAGGGTAGAGATGATGGCATTGTTTGACTCAAGAAACCGCTTCAACATATAAAATGTTGAATTCCAGTAGTGCAGTCTTGTTTAGGCCTCAGCTCAGGCATCCCCATCTGGGATTGTGAATACTTACATTTTTCAGCACCCACTGTGCTCCTGTGGAAGTATTCCACAGCTGCTTTCACTTTGTCCACAGTGGGCTTCATCACCTTCAGTGCATCTCTTTAATCAGGTTGATTGTGTGGGCAAGACATGGATGATGGGACCATTTTAACATTTTCATGGCTTTGGTGACGTTAGCTGTATTGTTGCTAACACAACAGACAGCTTTTCCATCTACTTGCCATTCTCTGGCCACTCTCAACAGTTACTCTGCCAAGTTCTCTTAGGTGTGTCTGTCGCTGAACTCAAAGCAGTCCAGAAGACAGCTAGACATTTGTCACGTTCTGACCCTAGTTCTTTTGTTATTTCTTTGTTTTAGTGTGGTCAGGGCGTGAGTTGGGTGGGTTATCTATTTTCATTTTTCTATGTTGGTTCTTTCGTTTGGCCTGGTATGATTCTCAATCAGAGGCAGGTGTCGTTAATTGTCTCTGATTGAGAATCATACTTAGGTAGCCTTTTTTCACCTGGGTTTCGTGGGTGGTTGTCTTCCGTGTCTGTGTATTACACACAGAACTGTTTCGGTTTTAGTTCGTTCACTTTATTGTTTTGTATTTCAGTGTTCAGTTTTGTTCCATTAAATATTCATCATGAACACTGCGCTTTGGTCCTCCTCTCTTTCTCCCAACGAGGATCGTTACAACATCGAAAAATCTTCAAAGAAGTGACATGTAACCGACATGTAAGAAGTGATGTCCAGGCAAACTGGTAAGGCAAATTGCAGTAGCTTTTTGGACTCTTTCCCGTACAGAAGCCTGTGCGCTCTCGTACAGTTGTGGAATAAGTGATTTTGAAAGGGTTTTCCTGCTTGGAATTGTGTACATTGGATTTAGACTATTGCTATAAATTCTAAAACCTCTGTCCTCCACAACCAAAAATGGCTGGAAATCGGTGGCAATAATTTTAGCCAATGCAATATCAATTTGGCATTGTTTTGCTACAGACATAGACTTTGGCATAAACTGGTCCATAGAAGACTGTGTTGCTGTGGGTCGCGGAGTAGGCCTACTTGACTGAGTGGATACGGTTCCACCGTGTGGAGGTGCCTGGCTCCACCACTATCCTAGCAGCCCGCTAGTTTCTCAAAGCTCCGCTACAGCTAGCTTCACAGCTGGGTGCACAGTGCACATATGCCGGTGTAGGTTGTGCATCGAACCGGATTTATATGAGATTTTGTTTGGCAAATTCTACACTGTGCTCTAACATTATCTACATTACTAAAATGCATCCAAATGCTACTGTGCTTCCAACTCATTTTCAGCTGTGTTTTCACAGCTGTCCTTCCTCTCTCTCCTCGGCTGCTAAGTGTGTGACTGTGAGAGGGTCTCGGCCCTCCCTCACGCATCTTTGGTTCATTGGTTGACACTGCGTGTCTGCATTGACAGAGGTGAGGCCGTTTACTGAGCAGACAGTCAGAACGAATGTGTGCGCTTGAGCACTTAAGCCTATATTATTTTATTTACTTGTGTTCTTTGAATTAGTTAATCTTACTCATTTTTAAATGTTTTGATTATTCATATCTACATTTTTTACAATTTTTATAGATTTGGCTCTTCTGATATGCGAGCTGGCTCCCAACGTTCACCTACAAGAGCTGACTCGTTCGCGGAAGACCCATCACTACTTATAATATACACACAAACACACAGGTGGAGGGAACGTGGACAAGATGGCAGGAAATGCTACCCAGAGAGAGATAATGAACAGGTGTCAGAGAACTCTGAAGAGTACCAGTGTGTGTGTGTGGAGGACATTTTCATCAGGACATTTGCGATACAGGACATTGCGTACAGGACATTTGCATACAGGACATTTGCATACAGCATTTGCATACAGACATTGCAACAGGACATTTGCATACAGGACATTTGCATACAGGACATTTGCATACAGGACATTTGCATACAGGACATTTGCATACAGGACATTTGCATACAGGACATTTGCGTACAGGACATTTGCATCTGCTACAGGACATTTGCATACAGGACATTTGCTCAGTGGGCCTTGCACACATTCACAACCACAACACATGCAAGTACCACACACACACACACACATATATGTTTATGTGTGAATAGTTCAAGGCCCACTGAACAAATGTCCTGTATTCACCATTATGACCTGAGCACATGAGAACAGATGCCATCTCACTGCTATATCCTCACAGTCCCTGTGTAGAGGCCAAGGGGCCAGAACTTCCTGGTCATAATCACAATATTCTCAAAACACAACCAAACTCATCTAAAGCAACCAATCAAATACATCTCAGAGTGGAGATGAACAACCAGTGCTGCTGAAGGAGCAGGTCAAGGACTGGGAGAGATTGATAGCTTGACAGCCTTCCTAATCACATTTGTATTCATTAATCATATGCATTTCCGTAGACTCTCACTCAGTCATTTGGATCATAGATATTTCCACAGCTATTCCATCTCATTATACTCTACGTTCTGATTGGCAAGTCCAGTTCTGTGTTTCATCCCAAACCCTTTCAAAATATTTTCACTGTTGGGATTGGTAAACGGCTGAAATCAAGCCGCGGTCTGACGTTGGCATTACAACATGGAGGAAGAGCAGTGTGTGTGCGTGAGTGTGTGGGTGCGTAGGGATGCATGTGCATTCCGCCGTGTGTGAATACATGCCTGCGTGTTTGTATGTCAACCTACCTCCCACCACTATGTCCAGGAATCCGCCAACCGTCTAGCTTAGTCCACCACTAGGCCACTACTAGGTCTTACCACTAGGTCTACCCACTAGGTCTACCACTAGATCCACCACATATCCAATCAACCACATACGTCCACCCACTAGGTCTTACCACTAGGTCCCACTAGGTTCTCTTACCCCTACACACTAGGCTCACCCCATCTACCACTAGGTCTCCTCCACCACTAGATCCCACACTAGGTCCTAAGTCCACCACTACGTCCACTACTAGGTCTCACCTACTAGGTCTACCACTAGGTCTACCACTAGGTCCACCACTAGGTCCTGTAGGTTCCACCACCAGGTCCACCACTAGGTCCTAGGTCCACCGCTGTCCACCACTAGGTCCCCACTAGGCTCACCACCAGGTCCTAAGACCACCCACTACGCACCACTAGGTCCTAGGTACACACTAGGGCCACACCAGGTCTACCCCGTCTACCACTAGGTTCTACCACTAGCCTTCTACTACTAGGGCAACCTCTAGTTCTACCACTTAGCAACACTAGCACGTCATTCTTGCCAGGTATTACTACCTAGGTCTACCACTAGGGCCACCACTAGGTCTTCCCCTAAGGGCCCCCACTAGGTTCTACCTCTAGGGCCACCACTAGGGCCACCACAAGGCACCACTAGTTTCAAGGCCACACTAGGGTCCACCACGTAGGTCACACTGCTTTAGTGCCATTCACTAGAGTCACCACTAGGTTCTAGGCCACACTAGGTCACCACAAGGGCACCGACTTTGTTCTAGCCACCATCTAAAGAATCTCCACTAGGGCCACCACCTCTCATCCTCCCTTACCCCGTCTCTACCATTAGGCCCCTACCCCATCCCTCCAGCTCCCTAGGTCCACTAGGTCTTGGCGGTTTACCCACCTCTACCCACCGAGGGCCTCCACCAGGTCTACATCTCGGGCCACCACTAGGGCCACCACAAGGGCCACCACTAGGTTCTAGGGCCACCACAAGGCCAACTGCTAGGGCCACCACTAGGGCCACCGCTAGGGCCACTGCTAGGGCCACCGCTAGGTTCTAGGGCCACCACTAGGTCAACTGCTAGGGCCACCACTAGGTCACCACTAGGGCCACCAGTAGGTCACCACTAGGGCCACCACTAGGTTCTAGGGCCACCACTAGGTCAACTGCTAGGGCTACCACTAGGGCTACCACTAGGGCCATCACTAGGGCCACTTAAAGGGCCACCACTAGGTCCACCACTAGGTTCTAGGGCCACCACTAGGTCAACTGCTATGGCCACCACTAGGGCCACTGCTAGGGCCACCACTAGGCTCTAGGGCCACCACTAGGTCAAATGCTAGGGCCACCACTAGGTCAACTGCTAGGGCCACCACTAGGTCAACTGCTAGGGCCTCCACTAGGGCCACCACAAGGGCCACCACTAGGTCCACCACTAGGTCAACTGCTAGGGCCACCACTAGGGCCACCACTAGGGCCACCAATAGGTCCCCCACTAGGTCCTTGGTCCAGCACTTGGTCCATCACTATGTCCACCACTAGGTCCACCACTATGTCCTCGGTCCACCACTAGGTCCTTGGTCCACCACTAGGTCCACCACTAGGGTCTCTGTCCACCACTAGGTCCTAGGTCCACCACTAAGTCCTCTGTCCACCACTAGGTCCAGCACTAGGTCCACCACTAGGTCCTTGGTCCACCACTAGGTCTACCACTAGGGTCTCTGTCCACCACTAGGTCCACCACTAAGTCCTCTGTCCACCACTAGGTCCACCACTAAGTCCTCTGTCCACCACTAGGTCCACCACTAGGTCCACCGCTAGGTCCTCTGTCTACCACTAGGTCCTCTGTCCACCACTAGGCCCTCTGTCCACCACTAGGTCCTCTGTCCACCACTAGGTCCTCTGTCTACCACTAGGTCCTCTGTCCACCACTAGGCCCTCTGTCCACCACTACATCCTAGGTCCCTCACTAGATCCACCACTAAGTCCACCACTTGGTCCATCACTAGGTCCCCCACTAGGTCCTCTGTCCACCACTAGCTCCACCACTAGGTCCTGGGTCCACCACTAGGTCCTTTGTCCACCACTAGGTTCTCAGTCCATCACTAGGTCCAACAGTAGGTTCTCAGACCACCGCTAGGTCCACCGCTAGGTCCACCGCTAGGTCCACCACTAGGTCCACTTTCCACCACCTGGCCTTCTGTCCACCACTAGGTCCTCTGTCCACCACTAGGTCCTCTTTCCACCACTAGGTGCTAGGTCCCCCACTAGGTCCACTACTAGGTCCTCTGTCTACCACTAGGCCCTCTGTACACCACTAGGTCCTCTGTCCACCACCTGGCCCTCTGTCCACCACTAGGACCTCTGTCTACCACTAGGTCCTCTGTCCAGCACTAGGTCCTCTGTCCAGCACTAGGTCCTCTGTCCACCACTATGTTATCTTTCCATCACTAGGTCCTAGGTCCCCCACTAGGTCCACCACTAGGTCCTCTGTCCACCTCTAGGCCCTCTTTCCAGCTCTAGGCCCTCTGTCCACTACAAAGTCCACCACTAGGTGTTCTGTCCACCACTAGGTCCACCCCTAGGTCCTCTGTCCACCACTAGGTCCTCTGTCCACCACTAGGTCCTCTGACCAGCACTAGGTCCACCACTATGTCCTCTGTCCACCATTAGGTCCTTGGTCCACCACTAGGTTCTAGGTCCTAGGTCCACCACTAGATCCACCACATAGTCCTCTGTCCACCACTAGGTCCACCACTAGGTCCTCTGTCCACCACTAGGTCCACCACTAGGTCCTCTGTCCACCACTAGGTCCTCTGTCCACCACCAGGTCCACCACTA
>NW_019944332.1:40488-58942 GCF_002910315.2 Salvelinus sp. IW2-2015 | reverse complement strand
ACCCCCTGATGTTAATTATTCTATATTACTACATCTATTGGTGGTCCGAGAACTAGTGGTGGACAGAGAGGTCCTCTGTGGACCTATGGTGGACCTAGTGGTGGACAGAGAGTAGTGGTGGACAGAGACCTAGTGGTGGACAGAGAACTAGTGGTGGACAAGGAACTAGTGAGTGGACAGAGGACCTGCAGTGGTGGACAGAGGCCCTAGTCGAGGTGGGACAAGCCTAGTGGTGGACGAGGCCCTAGTGGTGGACAGAGGCGCCTAGTGGTGGACAAGAGGCCCTAGTGGTGGACAGAGGACCTAGTGGTGGACAGAGGACCTAGTGGTGGACAAGAGGCCCTAGTGGTGGACAGAGGACCTAGTGGTGGATAGAGACCCTAGTGGTGGACAGAGGACCTATGTGGTGGTAACAGAGGCACTAGTGGTGACAGAGGACCTAGTGGTGGACAGAGGACCTAGTGGTGGACAGAGACTAGTGGTGGACAGAGGACACTAGTGGTGGAACAGGAGGCGCCTAGTGGTGGACAGAGGCCCTAGTGGTGACATAGGCCCTAGTGGTGGACAGAGGACCTAGTGTGGACAGAAGACCTAGGTTGGTGGACAGAGGAACTAGTGTGGACAGAGGAACTAGTGGTCGACAGAGGAACTAGTGGTGGACAGAGGAACTAGTGGTGGACAAGAGGACCTAGTGGTAGGACAGAGGACCTAGTGCTGGACAGAGGACCTAGTGCTGGACAGAGGACCCTAGTGGTGGACCTAGTGGTGGACAGACACCTAGTGGTCGGACAGAGGACCTAGTGGTGGACAGAGGACCCTAGTGGTGGACAGGGGCGCGTGGTGGGGACAGAGGGCCTAGTGCTGGACAGACGACACTAGTGGTGGAAAAGAGGAACCTAGTGGTTGGACAGAGGACCTAGTCGTGGACAGTAGGAACTAGTGTGTGGACAGCAGGACAGAGGCCTAGTGGTGGACAGAGGGCCTAGTGCTGGACAGAGGACTCAGCTGGTGGACAGAGGACCTAGTGGTGGAAAGAGGACCCTAAGTGGTGAAGAGGACCTAGTGGGTGGAAAGAGGACCTAGTGGTGAACCTAGTGGTGGACAAGAGGGACCTAGTGGTGGGACAGGAGACTTAAGTGAGTGGACAGAAGGCATAGTGGTGAACCTAGTGTGGGACAGAAGAGGCCTATGTGGTGGACATAGTGGTGGACAGAGGACCTAGTGGTGGACAGATGGCCTAGTGGTGGACAGAGGGACCTAGTGGTAGACAGAGGACCTAGTGGTGGACCTAGTGGTGTACCTAGAACCTTGTGGTGACAGAGGTCCTAGTGGTGTACAGAGGACGTATGGTGGATCTATTGGTAGACAGAGGAACCTAGTGGTGGACAAAAGGGCCTAGTGGTGGAAAGAGGACATAGCGGTGGACAAGAGGGACCTATTGGTGGACAGGACCTAGGTGGTGACCTAGGACCTAGTGGTGGACAGAGGACCTGGTGGTGGACCTAGTGGTGACAGATTACCTAGGGTGGATCAAGACCTTAGTGGTGGACAGAATGGACATAGTGGTGGACCCTAGTGGTGGAACAGTTCCTAGTGGTGGACCCAACGACCTATGGTGGACGAGGACCATTAGTGGTGGACCCTGGCTGGGGACAGAGACACCTCTGTCCACCACTAGGGCCTCTGTCCACCACTAGGGCCTCTGTCCACCACTAGGTCCTCTGTCCACCACTAGTTCCTCTGTCCACCACTAGTTCCTCTGTCCACCACTAGTTCCTCTGTCCACCACTAGGTCCTCTGTCCACCACTAGGTCCACCACTAGGTCCACAGAGGACCTCTCTGTCCACCACTAAGTTCTCGGACCACCAATAGATGTAGTATAATGAATAATTAACATCAGGGGGTGTCTCTCTGGAGATTGCAGTTTTAGCATAACAAAGCGATAGGACTTCAGTCTAAATTATACATATTTTAAATTATACATGGTATAAATTATAAATTCTCTACAGTCTGATGATGGGCACTCAGGTTGGGGACAGTCAATGCATTATATTTTGGATTACCTTTTAAAACATTTATAAACTCTTCTGAAATGTGGGAACCACTGACAGAATATACAGAATATAGTTGTTTTGGTGTAATTGGGCATTGAATACCTAATTTTTATTTTAATAGTTTCATATCTTTCACCTCGGGCCGTTCTACTGACAAGTTATTGATTCTGAGGTTAAATTCTAGGTTCATGATCATGTGCTAGTTACCCTTAAATAATCTTCCATTTAAATGATTGAACTTTTCATTGCGCTCAAACTTGAGCAATCTCTTAAGACCATACTTTTGTTTAAGTCATGCACATGACAGAAAAAAAATGATTTGCACAAAGCCTTTAATTGAGTGTGCGTATCTTAGGTTAGAATTTTGACATCCTTATTGGACCATTCTAAAACAAAATGTAATGTAGGAATGGCATTTTCTCTGCGGCTGACGGGTTTTAATGAATTCAATGTGTCAGATACCTATGACCTAAGTCCTATTGAAGATAAAGGTGTCCATATAGAACAGATTTTAAATCTAAGACCGGGTTAGGAAAAGAGCTTTAGCAATGATAAAACAAAGTACTCTCTGACCCTGACACCAGGAAAGAGGAAAAGGTAAGTCGAAGATAAGAAAAAGTCATTTCCAAATGTGTAAATCACTAATTCCATCCTCAGGAAAGAGATACTAAAGCGAACACAGCTTCCTGATTCAAACTAAGTACTGTATATAAACTTCAAATGGTGTATAAACTACAGCATAAAATACATTGTAAACTTACATAATTAAAATTAAACAATAAGACCCGACAGGGTGTGGTATATGACCAATATACGGTCCGATATACCACGGCTGTAAGCCATTCAGCATTCAGGGCTCTAACCACCCAGTTTATAATTAAACATATCCTGCAGTCAAATGACCTAGTGTCCTCATGGGCGGAATGTTATTCATATTTTGCATGTTTCTATGTCAGACAATATATATTTCAGTCTTATTTTGTGTATATAAAGTGTAATATTGAAAACATTTCAACTCTATATCTGACATGGTACGGAAATGGCAGGTAGCCTAGTGGTTAGAGCATTGGGCCAGTAACCGAAAGGTTGCTAGATTGAATCCCTTTTTTTAAGCCCATAACCATGTGTGCGAGGTGTACACTTTTGTTTCAATGTAGATTTGTTTAAGAAAACCTAGAATCACTCTGTGTGACCCTGAAAACCTAGAATCACTCTGTGTGACCCTGAAAACCTAGAATCACTCTGTGTGACCCTGAAAACCTAGAATCACTCTGTGTGACCCTGACGACCTAGAATCACTCTGTGTGACCCTGACGACCTAGAATCACTCTGTGTGACCCTGACGACCTAGAATCACTCTGTGTGACCCTGACGACCTAGAAACACTCTGTGTGACCCTGACGACCTAGAATCACTCTGTGTGACCCTGACTAGCTAGAATCACTCTGTGTGACCCTGACAACCTAGAATCACTCTGTGTGACCCTGACTACCTAGAATCACTCTGTGTGACCCTGCCTACCTAGAATCTCTGTGTGAACCCTGACTACCTAGAATCACTCTGTGTGAACCCTGACTACCTAGAATCACTCTGTGTGACCCTGACTACCTAGAATCTGTCACGTCCTGACCAGAGTTCTTATGTGCTTGTTTTAGTGTTGGTCAGGACGTGAGCTGGGTGGGCATTCTATGTTGTGTGTCTAGTTTGTCTGTTTCTGTGTTCAGCCTAATATGGTTCTCAATCAGAGGCAGCTGTCAATCGTTGTCCCTGATTGAGAATCATATATAGGWGGCTTGTTTTGTGTTGGGGATTTGTGGGTGGTTGTTTCCTGTGTCAGTGTTTGTGCCACACGGGACTGTGACGGTTAGTACATTTGTTGTTTTGTATTTTTGTCTAGTTTTCTTGTTATTAAATCATGGAAACTTACCACGCTGTACATTGGTCCTCCGATCCTTCTCGCCTCTCCTCGTCTGAGGAGGAGGACGACTTAGACTGCCGTTACAGAACCACTCTGTGTGACCCTGATTTAGCCCCCTGCAGTAAAAGGTTAAACAGCCTAAAACCTTGCATACAATAGAAGAGGTAAACCTTGGTGCATTCAACTTATTCTCCTTTCCAGGGCACACATACCTTTCATCCAATATATATACACATTTACATGTGAGTCATTTAGCAGACACTCTTATCCTGAGAGACTTACAGTAGTGAGTCATTTAGCAGACACTCTTATCCAGAGAGACTTACAGTAGTGAGTCAATTTAGCAGACACTCTTATCCAGAGAGACTTACAGTAGTGAGTCATTTAGCAGACACTCTTATCCAGAGAGACTTACAGTAGTGAGTCATTTAGCAGACACTCTTATCCAGAGAGACTTACAGTAGTAAGTGCACACCTTATTAACACTAACAATCAATGCCTCAACTTCTCATTACTGCACTCGTCTTTTCATTTACATTGCTCTTTTCTTCCAAAGCTGCTGTGAGGAGGAAGAGGAGGAGGAAGATAAGAAGAATGTTGGAGGAGAAAAAAAGAGGGAAAGAAGTGATAGATCTCACTGATGAAAGTAGAGTCACTGATCAATGACACCATTATCAATTAACAAGATAGGGAGCTCAGGAAATCATTCTGAGGTGTGTTTGTTATTTGATCTGTTAATCAGTATGATTTTAAAGCCCTGTTGACCGTTAGATATCTGAGAGATCAACTGAAACTCAGGTAGGGTGTGGGAAGGAGGGAATCATCAACTACAGTAGATTCAGCCGTGGGACGATTTTTTTCTTGAGCGGGTGGTTTGGGGGGCTAGAACATAATTACAAATCTTTTGTAAACTGCACATTGACAGCAAGAATCCCAAACAGATATAATATTTTAGTAAAACAATAATTTCAAACCTTTCTCACATTTGTGTAGGATCACATGTTCCTCTATTATCCGTGGGAAAACTTTGGAACAGATTTCCAAATTAAAATCACTTTAAACTATATTTCCTGGTGTTTTTACAGTCTTTTACGTCTAACAATGAAATTTGAAAAAATATATATATTAAAAAAAAATTGCTCAGAAAACTTTTAGAGCCATTTTTTAAATCCCGTGGTCCAAATTCGGCCCGCGTCCCACCAGTTGGGGAACCCTGCTACAGGATAATGCATAATTATACCAGATGGCTGAGTGGCTGTCCCAGTGGGTTGAAAAACGTTGTGTTATGGTGCTCATTTACAATTAATTAATTCCACTCGTACTCTCAGTGAAAACATAGTGTTCCTCAGGTTAACAACTACACAGACAGACAGACAGACAGACAGACAGGTGGTTATTAGGATAACTACCTAGACAGGCAGGCAGGCAGACAGACAGACAGACAGACATGTGGTTATTAGGATAACAACTACCTATACAGACAGAGAGGACAGGTGGTTAACAGGTCTAATACCTTATGGATCTGCATTTCCACTGTATCTGGTAGAAGGTAAATGAAGGTGTGAGTGAATGAGATTCAGAGTGGATTTGTATGCCTGCAGGTGGATATTAGTTTGGCTGTGTGTGTTGTAGCTGTCAGCATAGAATAGGGGTAAGTCGTGTGTGTGTGTGTGTGTGTGTGTGTGTGTGTGTGTGTGTGTGTGTGTGTGTTTCCATGATGTTGACAGTAATTAAAGAGTAATATCTCTCCTCTTCATGATGAAGACAAACGAGCTGACAGCAGAGAGCTGGCCTCAAACCACCACACAATAATAGTCATGTGACACACACTGACACAGACACACAGACACACACTAACACACATGTGCACGACACACATAGACACACACCGACACACATAGACACACACTGGCACAGACACACATAGACACACAAAGAACTACACAGACACAGACACACACTAACACACACTGGCACAGACACACATAGACACACACAGACACACATAGACACACACTGGCACAGACACACATAACAACAACACTGGGCACACAACGTGCACAGAACACAATAGACACACACTAACACACATGAAACTAGCGCTCGACAAAACGAGACAGAAACAAAGACACATAGACAAACACACAGCAAAACAAACACATAAGACACACACAGACACACAAGACAACATAGACAACAAAACACATACACACACACAGCAGACACACACTGGCACGCACGTGCACAGAAACACATAGACACAAACCACACTAACACACACTGGCACAGACACACATAGACACACAGAGACACACATAGACACACATAGAACACACACAGACACACATAGACACACACACACACACAGCAACACACAGACACACACTGGCACACACGTGCACAGAAACACATAGACACACACACTAACACACACTGGCACACGACACACATAGACAACACGACAACAACACCAGCACACACATAGCACACACAGACACACATAGACACACACTGCACACACTGGCACACACTGGCACAGACACACAACAGACACACACAGAACACACACAGACAACACAAACACAAGACACAGACAGACACACACTGGCACACAGCGCACTGACACCATGCACTACGGCAAGACACACGTAGACAACACATGGCACAGAACACCACACAGACACACATAGAACAACACACCAAGACACAAGACAGACACACACTGGCAACAGACACAAAACGTAGACACGACACTGGACCACACACTGGCACAGACACACATAGACACACATAACACACACTGGCACAGACACACATAGACACACGTAGACACACACAGACAACATGTAAAATGTTGATGATGTCTAAATATCAGTGTCTGATACCTTTAGACCCGCTGTGTGTGTGTGTGCGTGCGTGCGTGTGTGTGTGTGTGTGTGTGTGTGTTACTTCTGTAATCTACCTGGTATTTACACCTGGTAATTACTCCTGGTATTTACACCTGGTAATTACTCTTGGTAATCAGTCCTGGTATCTACAATTGGTAATTACTCCTGGTAATTACTCCTGGTAATTACTCCTGGTAATTACTCTCTGATAATGCATGTCTGGTAATTACTCATGGTATTCACACCTGGTAATTACTCCTGGTAATCAGCTCTGGTAATCAGTCCTATCAAAACTTCCTAAACACATATTTCACATTAGAGACAGAAGAGATGGTTTCTCTTTATAATTACAGAAAAAACAAGTAGAATCGAAAGGTAATTTCAGAGTTCAAACAACAGCGGTAATCTGAAGCTAAATGTATATAATCACAGTGGGTGTGATATAATCACCCACACGCACACACCCACACAGACACACACAGCCAGAGTGATTGCCCGCGTTGGCCAACCCTGACCTTACCAGTAATATCTCGCCCCACAACCGCCCACCCTCTCGCCATTGATATGTCAATATATGTGGTTGGCATGGCAACACGGTGAACCACACTGCCTGTCAGTCACGTACCACCATTCAGCATGTCACTTGCCCCAATCACTGAGACATCTCATCAAACACACATGCACGCACATGCACTTAAAACACAAAACACACACACAACACACACACACACACAACACACACAACACACACAGCACAACAGGTGTCCGTTCAATCACACCATTCAAATAACTCTCACGTCTCTCGACGCATTCCAGCTGATGATAAAAAGAATATTTACATGGTTGATAGTGTTGGTGTGTGGCCTTGTCTCTCCCTGCTGCATACAGGGTGGATAGTGTTGTTATTGTTCTGCACTTTGTGGGTGTAGAAATGATCTCCTAGTTCACTGCTGCTGATGTTTGGGTCTACAGAGGAGTGGTGTAATGGGAGCTGATTAACCCTTACTATTCACTTCCAAAAACTGCAAAGTAAGGAGAACAAGGTATGCCTCTGGCTTTAATAAAACAGTGGGGAATTAACATACACACAGATATACACATGCACCTTCCAGCTACACACACAGGGTTCTGCTGATGCATAGATTTTAACGACCGTTTTTTTTTTTTTTTTGTGGAGATGAACTGTCATCAGGCTGAACGAGGTGTTACCTAAAGAGGTTAACTTGTTGTTTTGTACCAGACAACAACACATCATACATCTCTGCAAGTAGAAACTGCTACTAGACACAGATCTAAGATCAGCTAACAGTCCACAAGACCTGACTGACATTATGTCCATGGTCAAACGTCATCAGATTCTCCTCACAACTTAGTGCGCCTCCATCTATTGGCAGCCATTTTGTGTCTGCTTACAACATGCATTGAGGCAGAGTGAGTCAAGGAAGAGTTGGTCCCAAAGTGAGCATTAAGACCATTGAGATATTACAGAGAAGCAGTAATGCCGTATTGCTTTATCAAGTGGAGTAGGTTATTTCATTTAGCAATGGTCTATGAACATCATCATCACCACACAGTGGCCATAGAACTAATGGAGGAGTCCTTGCACATGCACACACACACTCACACTCACACACACACTCACACTCACACTCACACTCACACTCTCACACACACACACACACACACTCACTCACACTCACACTCACACTCACACTCACACTCACACACACACTCACACTGTTCTGGTCAACTGTAATGACTCTTACAGAAGGAGCGCACACACACTTAGATTTGACCTTCCCACGAGAATTATAGGACCGGAGGAGGTTAAAGCAACTCAAGGTGGAGTAAGGAAAATGCAGGCATTTCACGACACCTTTTATATCTGCTGTAAACTATGTACGTGAGGAATAAAATTTGATTTGATTTTTGATTTGGGAAAAGAGCCTGCCAATCCATCCAAATAAGCAGTGGCAAAACGTATAGTAAAGTTGACAGGTTTCTCATTCATCGTCTCAAGGACGTTCCCTATGTGAGGTAGGGAAGGTGGAGAGGACAGTAGTAAGGTAGGATATAGGGGAGACAGTAGTAAGGAGGGATATAGGGGAGACAGTAGTACGGAGGGATATACAGTTGAAGTCGGATGTTTACATACACTTATTTTGGAGTCATTAAAACTCATTTTTCAACCACAACACAAATTTCTTGCTAAAAAACTATATTTTTGGCAAGTCGGTTAGGACATCTACTTTGTGCATGACACAAGTAATTTTTCCCAAAATTGTTTACAGACAGACTATTTCACTGTATCACAATTCCAGTGGGTCAGAAGTTTACATACCTTAAGTTGTTTGCGCCTTTAAACAGCTTGGAAAATTCCAGAAAATTATGTCATGGCTTTAGAAGCTTCTGATAGGCTAATTGACCTCTTTCGAGTCAATTGGAGGTGTACCTGTGGATGTATTTCACGGCCTGTCTTCAAACTCAGTGCCTCTTTGCTTGACATCATGGGGAAGAAAAAAAAAATCAGCCAAGACCTCAGAAAAAAAACTGTAGACCTCCACAAGTCTGGTTCATCCTTGGGAGCATTTTCCAAATGCCTAAATGTACCATGTTCATCTGTACAATAGTACGCAAGTATAAACACCATGGGACCACGCAGTCGTCTTACCGCTTAGGAAGGAAACAGGGTTCTGTCTCCTAGAGATGAACGTACTTTGGTGCGAAGAGTTCAGATCAATCCCGGAACAACAGCAAAGGACCTTGTGAAGATGCAAAGTATCTATATCCACAGTAAAACGATCTCCATATTGACATAATCTGAAAGGCCGCTCAACAAGGAAGAAGCTGCTCCAAAACTGCCATAAAAAAACCAGACTACAGTTTGCAACTGGACATGGGGACAAAGATCATACTTTTTGGAGAAATGTCCTCTGGTCTGATGAAACAAAAATAGAACTGTTTGGCCATAATGACCATTGTTTGTTTTGGAGGAAAAGGGGGACGCTTGCAAGCCGAAGAACACCATCCCAACCGTGAAAGCACGGGGGTGGCAGCATCATGTTGTGGGGGTGCTTTGCTGCAGGAGGGACTGGTGCACTTCACAAAATAGATGGCATCATGAGGTAGGGAAATTATGTGGATATATTGAAGTAACATCTCAGACATCAGTCAGGAGTTAAAGCTTGGTCGCAAATGTGTTTTCCAAATGGACAATGACCAACCAGCATACTCCAAAGTTGTGGCAAATTGGCTTAAAGGACAACAAAGTCAAGGTATTGGAGTGGCCATTACAAAGCCCTGACCTCAATCCTATAGAACATTTGTGGCGAGAACTGAAAAAGTGTGTGCGAGCAAGGAGGCCTACAAAACTGACTCAGTTACACCAGCTCTGTCAGGAGGAATGGGGCAAGATTCCACCCAACTTATTGTGGAAGCTGTGGAAGGCTACCCAAAATGTTTGACCCAAGTTAAACAATTTAAAGACAATGCTACCGAATGCTAATTGAGTGTATGTAAACTTCTGACCCACTGGAAATGTGATGAAAGAAAATAAAAGCAGAATTCTGTCTACTATTATTCTGTCATTTCACATTCTTAAAATAAAGTGGTGATCCTAACTGTCCTAAACAGGGAATTTTTACTAGGATTAAATGTCAGGAATTGTGAAAAACTGGAGTTTGAATGTATTTGGCTAAGGTGTATGTAAACTTCCGACTCAAATGTATAGGGGAGACAGTAGTAAGGTAGGACATAAGGGAGACAGTAGTAAGGTACTGTAGGATATAGAGGACAGTAGTAAGGTAGGATAAAAGGACATTAGTAAGGTAGGATAATAGGGGAGTAGTACAGTAGGATATAGAGGACAAGGTAAGGGTACTGTAATATATAGGGGACAGTAGTAAGGTAGGATATATAGGACAGTTGTAAGGTAGGATACAGAGGACAGTGGTGAGGTAGGATATAGGGGAGACAGTAGTAAGGATGGATTATAGGAGAGACAGTACTAAGGTAGGATATAGGGGACAGTATTTAGTAGTATAGGGAGACAAAGGGATGAAATCAGGGCGTAGGATATCAGAGGAGAGAGTAGTAAGGATGGATATAGGGGAGACAGTAGTAAGGACAGATATAGGGGAGAGGATATAGGTAGGATATAGGGGACAGTAGTAAGTTAGGGTGTAGGGGAGACAAAGTGATGAAAGTAGGGCGGTGGCATCTGTGTTGCTGGTGGGGGCTTTGCTGAACCAATGACAGAAAGGCATACAGAGAAACATGTCTCACTGGGAAAGGTGAGCGGCCACTGGGGAGCTCTGACGCAAGCTCTCTCACACATACACACACACACACACACACACACACACACACACACACACACACACACACTCACAGTTTCCTCTCCCCATCTCCTTTTCTTCACCTCGTTGATGTTAAAGAACAGGACAGGCAGAACCATATCACTGAAAAAATCCACCATGATGCTTCCTCCACAGTAATTAGCCAATGGAGTCATTGAATGACCTGAGCACCAACTGCCTCTGGTCATCTTAGCTACAGTGTATATAGCCAGGTGTTGATGATTAAAGTCAACCTCTTACCCTGTGTTCCTGTGTGCTCAGTGGCGGTGGCAGCTCAGAGCATAGGAACTTAAATTCTCTGCTGGTTGAAGGGAAGAAAACTGTGAGAGCTGTGTTACTACAGCCCGGGGCATAGGAACTCAAAGTACATTTGATCCTCTGCTGGGTGAAGGGAAGAACACTGGGAGAGTCGTGTTCCTACATCTGTGACATACAGTGAGTGTCCAGCTCTGCATCTCCCTGCTGGGTCGTTTCAACCTCTGCGCATCCCTCCTGAGCCAATCTGGCATTTTCACAACCAGAAAGAGAGAGGGAGGAAGAGGAGGAGAGGAAGAGAGGAGGGGAAGGAAAGGGGATAACAAGCGTCCAATGGCTGGAGAAGTGAAAACAGTACAGATCAGTGATGACAGAGAACAGACTTCCTGCCAACCACGCTGAGAAAAACCATAAATACAGGAAGTGTTCTTTCACATCGTATGATCATCAGATGTGTTGTCAAGCAAACACTTGGCTGTCACACCGCTGATTGACTTGTTGTGAGAGAAGAAAGGGCTAAGGACTATAGAGGGAGATATTAAATAGAGCTAAGGACTATGAGAATATGATATTAAATAGAGCTAAGGACTATGAGAGGGAGATATTAAATAGAACTAAGGACTATGAGAGGGATATATTAAATAGAGCTTAAGGACTATGAGAGGGATATATTAAATAAGAAGCTAAGGACTATGAGAGGGAGATATTAAGGAGAGGTAAGGGCTATGAGAGGGAGATATTAAAGAGAGGTAAGGACTATGAGAGGAGATATTAAGGAGAGCTAAGGACTATTGAAGGAGATATTAAGGAAGGTAAGGCTATGAGAGGGAGTATTAAGAGAGTAAGGACTATGAGAAGGGAGATATTAAGGAGAGCTAAGGACTATTGAGAGGGAGATATTAAGAGATGAAGGACTATGAGAGGGAGATATTAAAGAGAGGAGGACTATGGAGGGGAGATATTAAATAGAGGTGAGGACTATGAGAGGAGATATTAAAGAGAGGTAAGGACTATGAGAGGGAGATATTAAGAGAGGTGAGGACTATGAGAGGGAGATATTAAATAGAGGTAAGGACTATTGAGAAGGAGATATTAAGGAGAGGTAAGGACTATGAGAGGGAGATATTAATAGAGTTAAGGACTATGAGAGGGAGATATTAAAGAGAGGTGAGGATTGTGAGGGGAGATATTAAATAGAGGTAAGGACTGGAGAAGGAAGATATTAAGGAGAGGTAAGGACTATGAGAGGACTGGAGGATTATTTAAATAGAGGTGAAGACTTATGAGAGAGGAGATATTAAGAGTAGAGATAAGGACTATGAGAGGAGTTATAAAGGAGAGGTTAAGACTATGAGAGGGATAATATTAAATAGAGGTGAAGGACTTTGAGAAGGAGATTAAATAGAGTAAGGACTATGAGAGGGAGATATTAGGAGACGGTAAGGGCTTATGAGAGGGAGATATTAAAGAGAAGGTAAAGGACTATGAGAGGGAGATTATTGTAAGGGAGCTAAAGGACTATGAGAGGTGATATTAAAATATTGAGCTAGGACTATGAGAGGGAGATAATTAAAGAAGATGTTTTAAGGGACTATGAGAAGGGAGATATTAAATAAGGTGAGGACTTTTGAGAAGGAGTAATTATATAGAGGTGATGACTAATGGAGAGGGAGATATTACAATATAGATAAGGACTATTTGAAGAGTGTTGATTTTAAAATAGAGCTAAGGACTATGAGAGGGAGATATTAAAGAGAGATAAGGACTATGAGGAGGGAGAATATTAAATAGAGCTAAGGACTATGAGAGGGAGATATAAAGACGAGATAAGGAACTAATGAGAGGGAAGATATTAAATATAGAGCTAGGACTATGAGAGGGAATATTAAATAAAAGATGCTAAGGTGTTCACGCCCTGGCCTTAGTCAATTATTTGTTTCTTTATTATTTTAGTTAGGTCAGGGTGCTTGGGACATGGGGGTATTGTGTGTTTTGAGGTGAATTATATTGTATAGTTGTTGCTAGTGTATGGGTTTGTGTTGGTGTATGTGTCTAGGTATGTCTATGGTTGAGTGTAGGTGTTTAGGAAAGTCTCTATTGGTTGCCGATTGTGGTCTCCAATCAGAGGACCAGCTGGTTATTTGTTGTCTTCTGATTGGGAGACCATATTTAAAGGTAGCCATAGGACTGTAGGTTTTGTGGTAATTGTCTATGTTGAACGTAAGTAGCTTGTGTGTGCACTTTCGTTGTAGCCTTCACGTGTTTGTTTGTTTTTGTATAGTTTTGTAATAAGTGTTTTCGTTTCGTGTTGCGGTGTGTTGTCTTCTAAATAAAAAGAAGATGTATTTTGGCACACGCTGCGCCTTGGTCCGTCTCTCCCTCCACACCGATCGTGACCATAAGGACTAGAGAGTGTGATTTTAAATAAAGAGCTAAGGACTATGGAGAGGGAGAATTAAATAGGAAGCTAAGGACTATGAGAGGGAGATATTAATAGAGTAAGGAACTATGAGAGGGAGATATTTAAGAGAGGTAAGATATGAGCAGGGAGATATTAAATAGAGCTAAGGACTATGAAGGGGATTATAATAGAGCTAAGGACTATGAGAGGGGAGATATAAATTAGAGCTAAGACTATCGAGAGGGATATATTAAAGAGAGCTAAGGACTATGAGAGGGGAGATATTTAAAAGTACGCAGCTAAGGACTATGAGAGGGAGATATTAATAGAGCTTAAGGACTATTGAGAGAGGAGATATTTAAATAGGACTAAGGGACTATGAGAGGGAGATATTAAATAGAGCTAAAGGACTATGAGAAGAGGGAGATATTAAAGCAAGGTAAGGACTATGAGAGGGAGATATTAAATACCTAAGGACTATGAGAGGGAGATATAAAGCATAGCATAAGGACTATTGAGAGGCGTGTTATTAAATGATGGTAAGCGACTAGAGAGGGAGATATTAAAGAGAGGTAAGGACTATGAGAGGGAGATATTAAGAGAGAAGTGGAAAGGACTATGAGAGGGAGATATTTAAAGAGAGGTAAGGGACTATAGGGAGATATTAAAGAATAGGATAAGGACTATGAGAGGGGAGATATTAATAATGAGGTAAGGACTATGAGAGGGAGATATTAAAGAGACGTGTAAGGAACTTTATGAGGGCGAGATTATTAAAAGAAAGATAAGGACTGATGATGAGGGTGAATTAAATAGGGTAAGGACTATGAGAGGGAGATATTAAAGACGAGGTAGGACTAGAGGGGAGATATTAAGATAGATTAAGGACTAATGAGGAGGGTGATATTAAATTAGAGGTAAGGACTATGAGAGGGAGATATTTAAATAGAGGTAAGACTTATGAGAGGGAGAATGATAAAGAGAGGGAGATATTAAAGGAGAGGTAGAGGAACTATGAGAGGGAGATATTAAGAGAGGTTAGGACTTGAGAGGGAAGATATTAAAGAGAGGTAGGACTATGAGAGGGTAAGATATTAAGATAGATAAGAGACTATGAGAGGGTGATATTAAAATAGAGGTGAAGGACTATGAGCAGGGAAGATATTAAAGAGAGGTAAGGACTATGAGAGGGAAGATATTAAAGAGAGGTAAGGACTATGAGAGGGAGATATTAAAGAGAGCTAAGGACTTAATGAGAGGGTGATTAATTAAATTAGAAGCTAAGGATATGAGAGGGGAGATATTAAAGAGACGGTAAGTGACTATGAGAGGGTGATATTAAAAGAGAGCTAAGGGACTATGAGGAGGGTGATATTAAAATAGAGCAAGACTATTGAGAGGAGAGATATTAAATTAAGAGCTAGAGGAATTATGAGAGGGAATATTAAATAGAGCTAGGACTATGAGAGGCGTGTAAATTAAATAGAGGCTAAGACTATGAGAGGCGAGATATTAAAGAATGTTAGGACTATGAGAAGGGAAGATATTAATAGAGCTAAGACCTATGAGAGGGAGACTATTAAGTTAGAGCTAGGACTATGATGAGGGTAGATATTAAGAGAGATAAGGATCTATGAGAGGGACGTAATTAAAGAGAGATAAAGGACTATTGAGGGGCGATATTATAAAAAGTATAGAAGGACTATGAGAGGGGAGATAATTAAATAGATGGACTTGTCGAAGGGGACGATATTAAATAGAGGACTATAAGCGAGGAGATATTAAGAGAGATAAGGAACTACGAGAAGGGAGAATTAAATAAGATAAGGGACTCTATGAGGGGGATATTTAAATAGAGCTAAGGACTATGATGAGAGGGAGATATCTAAATAGAGCTAAGGACTATGAGGGGAGATATTAAAGAAAGATAAGACTATGAGAGGTGTGATATTAAATGAGGTAAAGGGACTATGAGAGGCGAATGATATTAGAAGAGTAGGACTATGAGGGGAGATATTAAAGAATAGATAAGGACTATGATGAGGCGTTTAGATTATTAAATAGAGGTAAGGACTATGAGATGGGAGATATTAAAGAGAGAGGTAAGAACTATGAGAGAGGGAGCTATTAAAGAGAGGTAAGGACTATGAGAGCGGATTATTAAAGAGAGGTAAGACCTATGAGAGGAGATATTACAAGATAGATAAGGGACTATGATGAGGGTGAAAATTAAATGAGGTAAGGACTATGAGAGGGAATATTAAAGAGAGGTAGAGGACAATGAAGGGGAGATAGTTAAGAGAGAGTTAAAGGACTTATTGAGAGGAAGTATTAAAAGAGAGCTAAGGACTATGAGAGTGGTGACTAATTAAATAGAAGTAAGGACTCTGAGAGGGGAGATATTAAGAGAGGTAAGACTATGAAGAGGGGTGATATTAAAGAGAGCTAAGGACTATTGAGGGGTGATATTAATAGAGCTAAGGACTATGAGAGGGAGATATTAAATAGAGAGCTTAAAGGACTATGAGAGGGACAATATTAAATAGAGCTAAGGACTATGAAGAGGGTGATATTATATGAGCTAAGGACTATGGAGGGAGATTATTAAAGAGCATGTTAAGGACCTATGAAGAGGGGAGATATAAATAGAGCTAAGGACTATGAGAGAGAGATAATTAAAGGAGCTGAGGAACTTATGAAGAGGGAGATATTAAATAAGAGCTAAGGACATAGAGAGGAGGAGTATTTAAAGAGAGATAAGGACTATGAGGGGCGATTATTAAGGAGAGATAAGGACTATGACGAGGAGATATTAATAGAGGACTTGAGGGAGATATTAAAATAGAGGGACTATAAGAGAGAGATATTAAGGAGAGGATAGGACTACCGAGAGGGAAGATATTAAATAAGAAAGGACTATGAGGGAGATAATTAAATAGAGCTAAGGACTATGAGAGGGAGATATTAAATAGAGCTAAGGACATGAGGGGGAGATATTAAAGAAAGAAAAGACTATGAGAGGTGACTCATAAATAGAGGTAAGGACTATGAGAGGGTGAGAATATTATAGAGAGGTAAGGGACTATGAGGGGAGATATTAAAGATAGATAAGGACTTGAAGAGATATTAAATAGAGCGTAAAGACTATGAGAGGGAGATATATAAAGAGAGGTAAGGACTATGAGAGGGAGATATTAAAGAGAGGTAAGGACTATGAGAGGGAGATATTAAAGAGAGGTAAGGACTATGAGAGGGAGATATTAAAGATAGATAAGGACTATGAGAGGGTGATATTAAATAGAGGTAAGGACTATGAGAGGGAGATATTAAAGAGAGGTAAGGACGTATGAGGGGAGATATAAAGAGAGGTAAGGACTATGAGAGGAGGGAGTATTAAAGAAGCTAAGGACTATGAGAGGGTGATATAAATAGAGCTAAGGGACTATGAGAGGGAGATATTAAAAGAGGTAAGGCTATGAGAGGGTATATTAAAGAGAGCTAAGGACTATGAGAGGTGATTATTTAAATAGAGCTAAGGACTATGAGAGGGAGATATTAAATAAAGAGTAAGGACTATGAGAGGATATTTAAAGGAGATGTTAAGGGACTATGAGAGGGAGATATTAAATAGAGTAAGGACTATGAGAGTGAGATATTAAAGAGAGCTAAGACTGTGAAGGAGATATTAAATAGAGTAGGACTATTGAGAGAAATTAAGAGAGATAAGGCTATGAGGGGGATATTAAAGAGAGATAAGGACTATGAGAGGGGAGATATTAAAATATGAGGACTGTGAGGGGAGGATATTAATAGAGACTATAAGAGGAGATATTAAGGAGAGATAAGGACTACGAGAGGGAGATATTAAATAGAGATAAGACTATGAGGGGAGATATTAATAGAGCTAAGGACTATTGAGAGGGAGATATTAAATAGAGCTAAGGACTATTGAGAGGGAGATATTAAAAAGAGCTAAGGACTATGAGAGGGAGATATTAAATAGAGCTAAGGACTATTGAGAGGGAGATTATTAAAGAGAGTAAGGACTATGAGAGGGAGATATTAAATAGAGCTAAGGACATTGAGAGGGAGATATTAAATAGAGCTAAGGACTATAGAGGGAGATATTAAAGATAGATAAGGACTATGAGAGGGGTATTAAATAGAGGTAAGGACTATGAGAGGGAAGATATAAAAGAGGTAGGACTATGAGAGGGAGGATATTAAAAGAGAGGTAAGGACTATGAGAGGAGATATTAAAGAGAGGTAAGGACTATGAGAGGGAGATATTAAAGAGGTAAGACTATGAGAGGGAGATATTAAGATAGTAAGGACTATGATGAGGAGATATTAAAGAGAGGTAAAGGACTATTGAGGGGATATATTAAAGAGAGAGATGAAGGACTATGAGAGGAGATATTAAATAGAGGTAAGGACTATGAGAGGGAGATATTAAAGAAGTAAGGACTATGAAGGGGAGATATTAAAGATAGATAAGGACTATAGAGGGTGATATTAAATAAGAGGTAAGGACTATGAGAGGGGAGTATTAAAGAGAGGTAAGGACTATTTGAGAGGG
>NW_019944332.1:35067-40463 GCF_002910315.2 Salvelinus sp. IW2-2015 | reverse complement strand
TTATCTCTTTCTTCTCTTCCTATTGTGGTCCTTAGCTCTCTTTCTTCTCTCTCCCTCATAGTCATTATCTCTTTCTTCTCTCTCCCTCATAGTCGTGATCTCTTTCTTCTCTCTCCCACATAGTCATTATCTCTTTCTTCTCTCCCTCATAGTCATTATATATGTATTATCTCTCCATCATAGTCATTATCTCTTTCTCATATCTCCATCGTAGTCATTATCTATTACTTCTCTCCCTCATAGTCATTATATCTTATTTCTCTCTCCATCATAGTCATTATCTCTTTCTTATCTCTCACTCATGGTCATTATATCTTTCTTCTCTCTCCCACATAGTCATTATCTCTTTCTTATCTCCCTCATAGTCATGATATCGTTCTTCTTTCCCACATAGTCATTATCTCTTTCTTCCCCCATTCATAGTCATTATCTCTTTATTCTCACCAGCGTAGTCATTGTCTCTTTATTATATCTCCATCGTAGTCATTATCTCTTTCTTATCTCTCCCTCAATTTGTAAGTCGCTCTGGATAAGAGCGTCTGCTAAATGACTTAAATGTAAATGTAAATATCTTTCTTYTCTCTCCCTCATAGTCATTATCTCTTGCTTCTTTCCCACATAGTCATTATCTCTTTCTTCTCTCTCCCTCGTAGTCCTTAGCTCTCTTTAATATTGTTCCTTCTTAATTATCCACTCTCCTTTTTCTTATGTGGTTTCACTTATTTTTTTCTCTCTCTGATACTTTGTCTTGAAAATGGAGAGATTAAGCAGAGTGGCCCAGTGGGAGAGCAAAAGTGTGAGGGAGACAGAGAGGAAGGGTCTGATTAGGAGCAGTCGTGGGGCAGCTCTATGTCTTGCTCTCTCTCTCTCCCTCCCATATTCCTTCCCTCTTTCTTCCTCCCTTAGGTAAGGACTTCTCCAGCAGAGAAGGAGGGATAAAGACATTAAAAGGAAATTACACTGAGCCCCTCGCAGTGACAGAAGAGGAAGAGAGGATCCGGTAACTTCAAACAACTTAAAAAAATAAAGGATCAGAGTTTAACGAAAGAGAGGCATTGGGATTTGCGCCAGTGAAAGATGTGGAAAAGAATAAGTGAAGAAACTTAAAGTAGACAGAGATTTCTGACTGGCCTTAGACACAGTGGAGATTGTCATTGTGTCGTGAGTGTATTAGGTGTTCGGTCTTCACTTTGAAACCAGCTTTCCATTGAAAACCTGGTTTTGGAAGTATAGCGTATGTCAACCATGTCTGGACCAACAAGGGGAACATTTAAAATCCCTGCTCATACTGACAGACACAACGATACCTCTGCTTTTTATACTGATCGGTTCATAGTTTTATTTACCGCTCAGATCCAAAATACTAATAATAATTGATTTTTCTCTGTCTTTTTAAAACAAAATCCGTACTGTTTCAGTAATTTACCTATACCAACGCAGACATTTGTAGAAATCTTTCAACCATTTGAATTAAATTACAACCTATCCTTACCCATATAGGTTCATTAGTTTGGCCATATTGTACAATCCATATTAAACTTGCAGAGTCATTCCTCATCATGTTTGGTTGTGTTTCACAGTGTGACTACAGAGCCTGCTGGTCCTATTGAATCTCATCATGTTTGGTTGTGTTTCACAGTGTGACTACCAGAGCCTTGCTGGTACTATTGAATTCTCATCATGTTTGGTTGTGTTTCACAGTGTGACTACAGAGCCTGCTGGTCCTATTGAATCTCATCATGTTTTGGTTGTGTTTCACAGTGTGACTACAGAGCCTGCTGGTCCTATTGATCTTCTCATCTGTTTGGTTGTGTTTCACAGTGTGACTACAGAGCCTGCTGGTCCTATTGAATCTCATCATGTTTGGTTGTGTTTCAACAGTTTGACTACCAGAGCCTGCTGGTCCTATTGAATCTCATCATGTTTGGTTGTGTTTCACAGTGTGACTACAGAGCCTGCTGTTCCTATTGAATCTCATCATGTTTGGTTGTTTTCAACAGTTTGACTACAGAGCCCTGCTGGTCTATTGAATCTCATCATGTTTGGTGTTGTGTTTCATCAGTGTGACTACAAGGCCTGCTGGTCCCTATTGAATCTCATCATGTTTTGGTTGTGTTTCACAGTGTGACTACAGAGCCTGCTGGTCCTGTTTGTATTTCCAGCAGTTTATACCTTTACCAAATGTTGATGCATTTTGTTCCTCTATTCATGCACATCTCAGTTGGGGGGTGGGGGGTTGGGCGTGGCTTTGCTAATATTGAACTCTTTTGAACAGTCACTTTTTTTGTTTCAACAAATGCCTAACGCTCGATTTCCAAATCAAAGTTTTGATTAAATTGAAAATGACTAACAAATCTTTAAGAGAGAAATAAGGGAAAATACTAGTGCTCTGTCCCATTTCATCAAGTTGAAGCAGTATGTGTGGTTGTCATGTTCATATTCATGGAGACATGGCTGAGCAGGAGTAAGTGGAGTGGAGAAGGCGGAGGGGTGATGTCATTTCCTGTAGTTTAACCTTGAGCAGTGGGGTCTCTTGTTTAATGGAGTTCTAGATTGCTTTTGCTATTGGAACGTAATTGGAATAAGTGATAAAACATACTGTAGCCATTGCTATCTGCTGCATTTAAGCTTTCTCTCAAACACACTTGTGTGTGAAATGCTCACACACACACACACACACACACACAACTTTCTTAGTCACACACAAACGTATAGGGAACTGTGGATTAAAACATTTTTCAATTGAGGATCACAGGTGACAATGGTTGTGCTGATAATTATTTAAAAAAAATTTGAACGATAACTGGAGTCATTTTTTTGTAATTTGTTCTGTTCCTCTTTCCTTTATTCTCTCTCTCCAATGTGAGTCAGAAAGTGTTGGGGGTGCTGCCGTGTGAAAAACAGAGCACCATCTGGTGAGGATACAGGGTCACAAGAACACCTCTTCCTAGGTAACCTTCAACCGGCTGTTGTGTGTGTACCTGGTCATCACTGTGTAATTTTGTTTAGGGTTGTATCGTAGAAGAAGTATGGCACGTGTTAGAGATAGGTATCAAGTGAGAGACAGACAGACAGAACAGACAGACAGAACAGACAGACAGACAGACAGACAGACAGACAGACAGAACAGCGACAGAACAGGACAGACAGACAGACAGACAGACAGACAGACAGACAGACAGAGACGATTCTCTGCTATCTCTCAAACGTGTCAATGCAGCCCACCGTTCGTTATCATTCACCGACTGTGTGTGTGTGTGTGTTGTGTGTGTGGTGTGTGTGTGTGTGTGTGTGGTGTGTGTGGTGTGTGTGTGTGGGTGTGTGTGTGTGTGTGTGTGTGTGTGGTGTGCATCTCCTGCTCTGATGTCACCAGCCGAAAGGGAACATGAAAAGAGCTGTCAGGCGTCACAGTGGGAGGACTTACGTTCGTGCATCCAGGGAGATTCCTGCTTTCACTCAAACCCCGGAACAACAGGCTACTGCTCTCTACAGGGAGGAGCCACGTCTGCACTCACATCTGCACACACACACACACATCTACACACACACATCTACACACACACATCTAGACACACACATCCACACACACACACACATCTACACACACACACACACACACACAACACAACACACACACACACACACACACACACATACAACACACAGGAAGTGTGGTGTGGTGGCTCTTTAAGGGTGGAGAACACAGATGCTCTCTCTAGGGAGCTGAAAGCTTCAGAGAAGTTTTCTCACTAGAGGAGTCATTATGCCATCATTCACTGTTTTCTTTCTTCTTCTTCCGTCTGAGCCAAGATATTCCTTTCCCTTCCTTTCCTTCATTCCTTTCTTCTTCCTTCCTTCCTTCACTTCACTTTCTTCGTTCCTTTCCTTCCTTTATTCCTTCTCTTCCTTCATTCCTTCTCTTCCTTCCTTCATTCCTTCTTCCCTTCCCTTCATTCCTTCTTCCTTCCCCTTGCATTCCCTTCTTTTCATTCATTATATCCTTCCTTCCTTCCTTCATTCATGTCATTACATCCTGCCTTCCTTCCTTCCTTCCTTCCTTCCTTCCTTCCTTCCTTCCTTCCTTCCGTCCGTCCGTCCGTCTGTCCCACTGTGTCCTCTGACTACCCCATACTATCCCACTGTGTCTCTGCCTACTCCCATACTATCCACTGTGTTTTCTGACTACCCCATGCTATCCACTGTGTGTCCCCTCTGACTCCCCATACTATCCCACTGTGTTCTCTGACTACCCCATACTATCCCACTGTGTCCTCTGACTACCCCCATACTAATCCCACTGTGTCTCCTGACTACCCAATACTATCCCACTGTTGTTCTCTGACTACCCCATACTATCCCACTGTGTTATCTGACTACCGCCATACTATCCACTGTGTCCTCTGACTACCCCATACTATCACAACTGTGTCCTCTGACTACC
This sequence comes from Salvelinus sp. IW2-2015, assembly GCF_002910315.2. Classification (NCBI taxonomy): domain Eukaryota; kingdom Metazoa; phylum Chordata; class Actinopteri; order Salmoniformes; family Salmonidae; genus Salvelinus; species Salvelinus sp. IW2-2015. Next base: position 36,022 of record NW_019944332.1, on the reverse strand, counting down.
CCATACTATCTCCACTGTGTCCTCTGACTACCCATACTATCCGCACTGTGTCCTCTGACTACCCATACTATCCCGACTACCATACTAATCCCAGCTGTGTCCTCTGACTACCCCATACTATCCCACTGTGTCCTTCTGACTACCCCATACTAATCCACTGTGTCCTTGACTACCCCATACTATCCACTGGTAGTTCTCTGACTACCCCATACTATCTCCACTGTGTCCTCTGACTACCCCAATAAAATAATCCCACTGTGTTTCTGACTACGCTCCATACTATCCCATTGTGTTCTCTGACTACCCCATACTATCCCACTGTGTTCTCTGCTACCCCATACTATCCACTGTGTTCTCTGACTACCCCATACTATCCCACTGTGTTCTCTGACTACCCCATACTATCACCACTGTGTCCTCTGACTACCCCATACTATCGCCAACTGTGTCCTCTGACTACCCCATACTATCCCACTGGTGTTCTCTGACTACCCCATACTATCACTGTGTTATCTGACCTACCACATACTATCCACTTGTGTCCCTCTGACTATACCCCATACTATCAACACTGTGTCCTCTGACTACCCCATACTATCCCCACTGTGTCTCTGATAACCCATACTATCCCCACTGTGTCTTGACTAACCCATACTATCACCACTGTGTCCTCGACACCCCATACTATCCCACTGTGTCTCTGACTACCCCAATACTATCCCACTGTGTCCCTCTGACTACCCATACTATCCACTGTGTCCTCTGACTACCACCATTTACTTAATCCACTGTGTTCTCTGACTACCAATACTAATCCCACTGTGTCCCTCCTGACTAACCCCCAATAACTATCCCACTGTGTTCTTGACTACCCCATATTATCCCAACTGTGTCCTCTGAAATACCCCCATACTATCCCACACTGTGTTCTCATGACTACCTCCATACTTATCCC
>NW_019944332.1:28404-34730 GCF_002910315.2 Salvelinus sp. IW2-2015 | reverse complement strand
AAAGCCCACCAATGCTGTCGGAAAAAGACCGCATAAAGACCGTTGCGAACAACCCCACCCCCCCTTACGCGCAGACTACGTGCCCGGCCTGCCACCAGGAGTCGCTGGAGCGCGATAGACAAGGATATCCCACCGCGCCACTAAACCTCCCTAACCGACGACGCATAATGCCAATTGATGCGTCGCCCCACCAGACCTCCCCGGTCCCTGCGGCCGTTAACTTATGTTGGTTTTCCCCTTCACCTCTACGCTCTCTGCGCCTGACTCCGCACCCACCCCTCTAGCCTGTGTAACATCATTCTAATCATTATGCCAATTTTCACCATTCAATCTACTTTTATGTTGACACCTTATATTTTGACATTGTACTATGCACATATCATAGTAACCATTCACTGTATCCTGTACCCCTGACCGTAGATGACTTTTAGTCTCGATTTTGGTCTTGGTCGGTGTGATTGCGGGGCATTCTGTTCATTTCTACTTTTATTTCTTTGTGTATTACCGGTCTGCTTCTCAATCAAGAAGCTTCTATCCGTGTCTTAGCAGCTTTCCCACCCTGTGTTTGTGGGTCGCTTGTTTCTGTAGGTTTTTGACCTGATAGGACTGTTCGCGTTCGGTTATCCACTTTGTTATTTTTGTTTAATGTGCAGTTAAATAACAAAGCGTATGAACATTACCACAGCTGCCGCTTTGGTCACCTATCCTCTTTCATCGTTAACGACCGACCACCCTTACAGTTGCTTGTGCAGATAGACCCAAAGAAATTAGATTTTACTTTAATAATAGTGTGTGCTTACCCGGAAGTAATCGTTGATTGAAGAACAGAACTCTCACTCCCAATTCAGATTAATTAGCCAAGGGACTAGATAAAGTAATTTTAACGAACGAGAGCTCTGCTTATTAACTTCACACTTGTAGTCTTCAAAACCTGGTTGTTTACTGCACTACCTAAACTCACCTCTGTTTAGAGGTGGTCTCACATGTGGAAGCCCTTAAAAAGCAGGGTGGAGCTAAGGTGTTAAGAGGGTGTGACAGCTGATGGTTGTAAACAAAGAAAGCTCGCAGTAAGGTTTACCCAAACAATCTATCAAGGGCATTTTTCTCAAAAGCCATGGATATAAAACTTTCAACGCAGAATTTCTTTTCCCATTGCTACTTCAACCAGGCAGTGTAGTGATATACCCAAAAGCTTAACCTTAACCCACCATAAAACAACCCAGCTTCTAACCAGAACCCTAAACCAATTATAATTCTAACCTACACTATCTAACCTTAACCCGAACTAATAATTCTTAACCTAACACTAATTCAACCTTAACCTTAAAACCGTAATTCTAATTCAACCTAACACTAATTCTAACCTAGACATAGGATTTACTTGGGACTACAATGAGTTATTATTCTGTAGGACTTTGGACTTCTTATTAAACAGTCTTCAGTCAATCGTACGTACATTCATACTATGTCAAGGACTACGCGAAGACGACCACAGCTATAATCCTATTTATCAGACTGTTTGGCATCACAGTTTAAGAACTTTCAAAGTATATTACCCAACCAAATAACGGATTGGAGTCAGTTTGTAAACACACCTTTTTCCCTTGAAGGCGTTTGTGCTTGGGGCGTGTGGTGGCGTGTTTGTCTGGTCTGATGTGTGTTTGGTGGTGTGATTTGTGGGTGTGTGTACTGGTTGTGGGTCGGTTTGTTGTTTGTGTGTTTGAGCGTTCGTGTGTGTGCTGTGATGGTGCGTTGCTTGGTTGTGTCTGGGCATGTTGTGTAGTGTGGTTGTGTGCTGGTTTACTGTGTGGAGTGTCTAGTCTGGTTGTGTTCGTGTGTGTGATGTGGTCTGTTGTGTGTGTGGTCTTCTGTGTGGCTGGTTGCCCTGGTGGTGGTTGGTTTGTCCTGGTGGTGTATGTTGTTTGGTGTGTTGTTTTGTGGCTGGTGTGGTTGTGATATTGGTGTTGTTTCAAGGTGTGTGGTATGTGTAGGTGTAATGTGTGTGTCTGGTTGTGTTGTGTGCATGGCTTTGTTGTACTTGTTCGGTGTTGGGCTGTGTGGTTGGCTGTTGCCGTTTTATCGTGTGGGTTAGGAGTGTAGCGAGGATGGGCAGGTGTGGGTTGGCTGCGTGGTTTTGGTGGTGAGGTGGGAGGGTGGTGTGGCTTTGGGGGTGTGTGTGTGTACCTGGGGTCCCAATTTGTGTGTTTGTTGTGTCAGATGGGTGTGAGTGGTGACAGGGTAGATACATTAACGCACGCTCTCCAAACAAGCCAAGAAACAGACCAACAAGACATAGACTAGGCTGCGAGGCCTAATCCTGAAATCTGACGCTTTTATGGACAAACGTGATTCTACGAGTGAAGTTATGTGAGAGCTTGTTGAGAGCTTCTCGTGCTACTCAACAGATATTGAATTGACATGGAGAGAAATGACTGAAACACAACTGGCGGAGAGAGCGTTTATGAGAGAGAAGAAGGGGATGGGGGCCAAGGGCTCAGTGTTTTTACTAGTGAATGTATGAGCGAAGTGGAGAGGGGGGATCGAGGTGCATGAGGGATGAGAACGGCCGGAGCGGTGGGAGTGGGAGAATAACTTCCTGCGAAGGGCAGTGCTGGTCGTCTTAGCAAAAAGGAGCGACGGACCTGGAGTAGACTGCTGTTGGGTTGTGTGGGCGTTGGTGTAGAGTAGTAGTGTGTGATGTGTGTGTGGTGTGTTGCTTGTGATCTGTGTTGCGGTGGTGTTAGCGTTGTTGTGTTGGTGCACTGCGAGAAGGGTGAGGCTGGGGGCACTCTGGTCCGGGTTTGCTGGGAGTAGAAGGGAGTAGTGGGACATTAAGGAAGGAATTGGGAGAGTAGGATAGTAGGGGATATCTGGGTGAACAAAGGAGAGACGAAGGGAGAGGGGAGGCATCTGGTGCTGGAGGAGAGTAAGTGGGAGATGGTGTCCTTCTGTGGTGCTGAGTCCCCCCGACAGGACAACCATGGTGAAAGAGGCGCGTGGGCTCGCCTAACGAGCTGCTAAGATAGGGGGTGGGCCTTTGTCACAGCAGAACACAGAGAGGAGAGGGGAGGGATTTTTTTTTAATCTTCATGCATAAGAAAGAACAAACCAACAAATGACACGAGAGATGAGCGGAACAAACACTGTACTTTCCCTTGTGTGTGTGTTTTGTGGTAGTATATCATGTGAAATACAAAAACAGATAATTACAGTACCAACCCCGACATCAAAAGCTGGTCTAATTTGAGCCCAAGCATCCTGCTCTGTCCCGTGGACTAAGTCTAGCTCCCATTACATCAAACAAAAGAAAGCGCCCTCTGTATGTAGTGTTGTTGCCCAAACACTAGTGTCTTGATCATTAGATGTAGTCACAGGATTTATCAGGGTTCCTGTGGCAAGTGTACGCTGCATCAGCTACACGACATGCCATAAACACAGACATTTGTTGATAAACATGCACATCGAAGACACCACACCACACACACACTAGCTGATGTGGGTAGTGATGCATGAGCACACAACAACACACACAACACACAACACAGACAGACAGGACATGAGAAACTACAACATACAGACACACACAATACAGATGCTACGCACCAAAACATTACACAGAAACACACACAGCAAGAGAGCTAGGCGACCAAAGCACACGAGGTGGCAAAAATATGTTAGTGAGAATTTTCGGGTAAACCTCTGGTTGAAAGCCTGCTCGTGTAGCTTCACGGATTATATGGTGGGAGGATAAAAGACACCAGTCCAATATTCCCCTACTATCTACTCTCAATTCCTTCCTTTATGGAGCATACACACAACGGACGCGCTACGCAGCCAACAACAACGCCGACACACATCACACACACACACACCACACACACACACACCAACACACACACACACACCACACACACAACTTCATATCCAGTGCGTTCTTTTGAAGAGAATTCCTTGAAAATATTCTCCAATCCAGCCCGGAATCTCTCCCCTAATGAAATTCACTCTAAAAAACATTACGCTCATCTCTCAAACCTCTGCCAGTTGTGTTTCTTTTTTCTTTCAATTCAATAGCTGTTGAGTAGCACGAGAAGCTCCTCAACAAGCTACTCACATATCACTGTAGAATCCACGTTATGTCCATAAACGTCAGATTTCAGATTAGCCTCGCAGCCTGTCTGATGGCCCTGTTGAGTCTGTTCTGCTGTTGGAGAGGTGCTAATGTCATCCTACCCACACACACACACACAACAACACACCACAAATGACCCAGGACACACACGACACACACCACACACAGCCACACACACACAACTACAAACACACACAACCACACGCACACACAACCACACATACACACGCACAGCCACAACAACACAACACACCACATACAACAAAACAAGCCACACACACACAAAACCAGAACACACACAACCACATACACATACACAACCCACACACTAAACACAAACACACACACATAACTCACACACACACAACCAGACACAACCAAACACACACACAAACAAAACTAACACAACCAGGCACAAACCAACCACACACATGCAACCGACACACACAGACAAAGCCACACAACAACCAGAACACACACACACACAAAACACAACCAGGACACACCACATAACCCACACAGAAACACACACACAACCACACATCCACACACATCCAGACACTAAAACACAAACCCCACGCACACACAACCAAACACACACAACCTCAAAACACACACAAACAAACAACCAGGACACACACACAACCAGTAACACACACACACAACCACACCACACACACAAACACACACAGAACCGAGAGCAGAACACGCCACACACGAAACCACACACACCACAACCACAGCCTCACAGGAACAAGGTGCGTGGGTTTTACACAATGACTCATCCAATCACTGTATTGTTGTAATATACTTTGAAAGCTTTTTAACACTGCGTGATGCCACAACCAGGCTGATAAATAGAGATAGAGCCTGTGCGTCTGTCTTCGTTCGTACGTCATTGCATACAGTATGATGTACGTATGAGTAGATTGACCATGTAGACCTGTTTAACTATACTTGTGGTGACCAAAAGTCCCCACAAGAATAATAAAAACTCATTGTGTTAGTCCCCACTAGGTAAAATCTTATGTCTAGGTTAGAATTAGTGTTAGGTTTAGAATTAGAATTAGGTTTARGGTTAAGGTTAGAATTAGTGTTAGGTTMAGAATTAGAATTAGGTTTAGGGTTAAGGTTAGAATTAGTGTTAGGTTTAGAATTAGAATTAGGTTTAGGGTTATGGTTAGAAGCTAGGGTTAGTTTTATGGATAGGGTTAAGGTTAGCTTTTTGGGTATATCACACACTGCAGTTGAGTAGCAATGGGAAAKAAATTCTGCTTTGAAAGTTTATATCCYTGCTTTTGAGAAAATGGCCCTTGAATGTTTTGGTAAACCTACTGGCGAGCTCTTCTTTGTTTACAACCATTCAGCATCGTTCACACCCTCTTAAACCTTAGCTCCACCCATCTCTTTAAGGATTCACATGTGAGACCACACTCTAAACAGAGTGAGTTAGGTAGTGCAGTAAACAACAAARGTTTTGAAGACTACAAGTGGKGAAAGTAGTACAGAGAAGKAGTYGTAAAAATACACTTTATCTAGTCCTTGGCCTAAATCCTAATCTGACTTTGGTGAAGTTTATGTTCTTCATCACATTACCATTTCCGGTAAACACACACTATATTAAATAMAATCTAATTTAATTTGTCACATGCACARGATACTGTAACGGGTGTCGTCGTCAGATGAAGAGGAATSGTACCAAAGCGCAGCGTGGTAAGTGTTCATGACTTTTTATTTAAACTGAACACTAAACAAAAATAACAAAGTGAATAACCGAAACCGAAACAGTCCTATCAGGTGCAAAACACTAAACAGAAAACAAYTACCCACAAAACACAGGTGGGAAAAAGCTGCCTAAGACAACGATAGACAGCTGCCTCTGATTGAGAACCACACCCGGTCAAACACAAAGAAATACAAAACATAGAAAATGAACATAGAATGCCCACCCAAATCACACCCTGACCAAACCAAAATAGAGACATAAAAAGCTCTCTACGGTCAGGGCGTGACMGGATACAGTGAAATGGTTACTTGCATATGTGCATAGTAGCAATRTCAAAAATATAAGGTGTCAACATARAAATATTGTATAAAAMTTGCATAATGATTAGATGATGTGTCACACAGCTAGGAGTGGTGGGTGCGGAGTCAGGCGCAGAGAGCAGAGGGTAATGGGGAAAACCAAAAAGTAACG
>NW_019944332.1:11653-21439 GCF_002910315.2 Salvelinus sp. IW2-2015 | reverse complement strand
ATCCAAAAATGTTTCCTTGGCTAAACCCACAGGGCTCGTATTTTAACAATTCTCTTTGCATTTACAGATGGCAAACAAGTTTGTTATTAAGGCACATGAAAGTTCACATGCTCCAAATGGCCTTTATGCATCACAAAAAAAAACGAATTTTGGAAGAAAAAAAAACAGTTACGTTCAAATGCCTCTCCTGTAAAGTAGTGACGTGCGACATACGCCAAGCTTCCTGAAACGAGTCACGATTGTGTATCCCCACAAGGTTAGTTATACACATCTGAGTGTGTGATTGTGTGTGATTGTGTGTGTGTGTGTGTGTGTGTGTGTGTATGAGGTACTGTACTTGAGTGAGTTTGATCAAGGCTTGATCACAGGCTTGTGTGTTTGATCAACTGTGAGTTAAAAATAAAATCATTCTCCAGTTCTTTGTGAAACACTCATATTGACCAAGGCCATCTCATCCTGCTGACTGCTGCCATACAGAACAATGAACAATGAAAGACAATGCCTTAGAACAATAATGCAGGTGCCTCTGGATCTAACCATGTGCACTGAGCATTCCCTTTCCATCTATCATGTTTTACGCTCTTGCTTTTACTGTCTCGTTGACCTATTGCATCATGTGTAATATTGTTCTCTTGTTATGCAGTGGGTGTTATGTTGTAGTGTCTGGTACAGTATGGCAATGTATACTTTGTCCTTGTGTAAGTACCTAGTAAACATATTCAGTATGGGTATGCTCCTTGTCTTTTAAATGCGTTGATCAATGMCGTAGTCATGTTAACTACTCTAACTCAAGTGAATCGATACATCCATATTGACAAGTGTTGCCACTTCTCTTCAGATCAGAAGCTGGGTTCTAGAGAACCACAGAGGGTCTTGTTAAAAGTACTGTAGTAAAACATAGTGTTGTTGAACCGGCTGTGACACCCAGCGGAGCGTAGGGGTCAAACCAGAGRTTAAAAGGTCAAAGTTAATGTTATCATTAGTGCTTTACGAGAAGTGCTGTGCACCCATGCATAGTATTGTCTGAGGAGGGGAGGGAGGGAAAGGGATAGGGGGAGATYGGGGACAAAAAGTGGGAGAAAGTGGAGAGGTTGGAGTATAGGGTTAGCATTTATTATGAAATGTTTTTATTTCACCTTTATTTAACCAGGTAGGATAGTTGAGAACAAGTTCTCATTTACAACTGCCACCTGGCAAAGATAGAGCAAAGCAGTGTGACACAAACAACAACACCGAGTTACACATGGAATAAACAAATGTACAGTCAATAACACAATAGAATAAATCTATATACAGTGTGTGCAAATGTAGTAAGATTAGGGAGGTAAGGCAAATAGGCCATAGTGGTGAAATAATTACAATTTAGCAATAAACACTGGAGTGGTAGATGTGCAGAAGATGAATGTGCAAGTAGAGATACTGGGGTGCAAAGGATCAAAAAAATAAATAACAATATGGGGATGAGCTGGTTGCGGTGGGCTATATACTGATGGCAGGAATCGTAAGTGCTCTGACAGCTGCATGACTAAAAGTTAGTGGGAGATATTAAGTCTCCAGCATTCATGTTTTGCTATCTTACCAGTTCATTGGCAAGCAGAAAAACTCGGAAAGGAAAGGCTGCCAAGAGGAGTTGGCTTCGGGATCCAGTGAAATAATAACCTGCTGAGCACCTATGCTAAGTGGGTGGCGCTGCTATGGTGACCAGCTGTTGAGCTGAGATAATGGCAGGTCTTTACCTAAGCAAAACTTATAGCTTGCCTGGACCAGAGGGTTTGAAGAATATGAAGCGAGGCGCACCAAACAAGAGAGTCATACAAGTCGCATGTGGGTAGTATATGGGGCTTTGGTGACAAAAACGGATGCACGCTGATAAACTTACATGCAAATTTTGCTGAGTAGACGTGTGAAGCTATTTGTAAATGACTCAAGTCAAAGGATCGGTATATAGTCAGTTTTTACGGGATTGGCAGCAGACGTGAAGGTTGTTTTGTTGCAAATAGGAAGCTGATTCTAGATTTAATTTGGCATTGGTAGATGATAGTAATGTGAGTCGGGAAAGAGAGTTTACAGGTCAACCCAGCACACCTACGTGGATTTGTAGAGTCCACATATTCTCAGTCATGAACCGTTCCAGAGTATGTGATGTTGCACGTGGGGAGGGTCGGCGAGGCACGATCAGTTGAAGAGCATGCATTTCGTTTTGCTTGCATTAAGGCAGTTGGGAGCCCACGGAAGGAGTGTTGTATGGCATTGAAAGTCTGCGGTTCTGAGGTGTGTGTATACGTGCTCTGGAGTAGGTGGGGGCACAGTTTTCACGTTTGGATGACATAAGCCGTCGCCAGCGTACAACTGGCCTGCCAGTGCAGTCCTCAAGTCGTAGATATATGGATATTGATTTTCAGTATTGGATGGGAGACACTGCGTGAATTTCTAAAAACTCGTTTGAATCAGTGCCTATGACTTATACAGAAGCGTGTATTTGGCAGTCAAACCGCCTATAGGATCAAAAACCATTCAGATATTCCGTGTTTGTGGAGTCACCTCTTTGTCAATGGATTTTTATGGAATCCAATTGTTAAAGGACCTTCCTGCATTCCTATACGCTTGCCAACTGGATGGTGTCAACAGTTGGTAGAATGGGTAGCTGTTATCCTGTGAGAAATGAGGAAGAATACACTGTTTCAGAATGCAGGCTACATCTGAAGTGTACTGTTTTTAGGAGGTGCGTGACCAGAGAACATGCTACGACATTGTGGTTTCCGTCCGGTATTCAACACAGAGTCATCCCTGCTTCAATCTTATGTGATGTATTACATAATAAAAATGCACCTGAATGTATGTATTACAAATAGTAGTTTGAAATGTTGGACAAGCTTACAGGTACACTTTTGAAATTCTGTCAGTTCACCGTTTGATCTGCAAGTTGGAAGCCGTCGTTTTTTCTGATCAAAACGCCGCCAAAATAAATGGACATTTTGGATATTATATCGACGGAATTAATCGAACAAAAGGACCCTTTGTGATGTTTATGGGACATATTGGAGTGCCAACAGAAGAAGCTCGTCAAAGGTAAGGCATGAATTATATCTTTATTTCTGCGTTTTGTGTCGCGCCGGGAGGGTTGAAATATGATGGTCTGTGATTGTTAGCTGGGATGCTATCCTCAGATAATATCATTGTTTGCTTTCGCCGTAAAGCATTTTTGAAATCTGACATGTTGGCTGGATTCACAACAAGTGTAGCTTTAATTTGGTATATTGAATGTGTGATTTCATGAAAGTAAAATTTTTATAGTAATTTATTTGAATTTGGCACTCTGAATTTTCACTGGATGTTGGCCAGGTGGGACGCTACCATCCCACATATCCCAGAGAGGGTAATGTATACAGAGAAAAGAGTCGGCCCGAGAATTGAACCCTGTGGTACCCCCATAAAGACTGCCAGAGGTCCGGACAACAGGCCCTCCGATTTGACAAATTGTACTCTATCTGAGTAGTTGGTGAACCAGGCGAGGCAGTCATTTGAGAATCCAAGGTTGTTGAGTCTGCCATTAAGAATGCTGTGAATGACAGAGTCGAAAGCCTTGGCCAGGTCGATGAATACGGCTGCACAGTATTGTCTTTTATCAATGGCGGTTATGATATCATTTAGGACCTTGAGCGTGGCTGAGGTGCACCCATGACCAGCTCGGAAACCAGATTGCATAGCAGAGAAGGTATGGTGGGATTTGAAATGGTCGGTGATCTGTTTGTTAACTTGGCTTTTGAAGACTTTAGAAAGACAGGGTTGGATAGATATACAGTAGGTCTGTAACAGTTTGGGTCTAGAGTGTCACCGCCTTTGAAGAGGGGGATGATCATGGCAGCTTTCCAATCTTTAGGGATCTCAGACAATACGAAAGAGAGGTTGAACAGTCTAGTAATAGGGGTTGCAACAATTGCGGTGGATCATTTCAGAAAGAGAGGGTCCAGATTGTCTAGCCCAGCTGATTTGTAGGGGTCCAGATTTTGCAGCTCTTTCAGAACATCAGCTATCAGGATTTGGGTGAAGGAGAGATGGGGGAAGCTTGGGCAAGTTGCTGTGGGGGGTACAGAGCTGTTGACCAGGGTAGGGGTAGTCAGGTGGAAAGCATGGCCCAGCCGTAGAAAAATGCTTATTGAAATTCTCGATTATCATATATTTATCGATGGTGACAGTGTTTCCTAGCCTCAGTGATGTGGGCAGCTGGGAAGAGGTGCTCTTATTCTCCGTGRACTTTACAGTGTCCGAGAACTATTTGGAGTTGTGCTACAGGATGCACATTTCTGTTTGATAAAGCTAGCCTTTCCAAACTGCCTGTGTATATTGTGTATATGGCTATATCTGTTCTTAGTTCTACATTTTTTTAATGGGTCATGCTTATTTAACCTCTCTTGGGTAGGGGGTAGTATTTTCACGTCCGGATGAAAAGTGCTCCCAAAGTAAACTAGAATATGCATATAATTGATAGATTTGGATAGAAAACACTCTAACGTTTCTAAAACCTTTAAAATGATGTCTATGAGTATAACAGAACTGATATAGCAGGYGAAACCCTGAGGACAAACCATWAAAAAAAAAAAWTGTTGTTGTTTCCAATGGCTTTCATGTTTATTATGAGGTGAAGTCCTCCCCGATTKCAGTTCCTAAGGCTTCCACTAGATGTCAACAGTCTTTAGAAAGAGTTTCAGGCTGGTTTTTGGACAAATGAGCTAGAAGTTGTAGTTTTTCTAAGTGGCTCCCATTTTGGCTGTAGTGTTTCCATGCGGTGAAAGCRYGTTCTTTGGTATTTATCTCCGGTAATGAACATACTATTCTCCGTCTTAAATGTTATCGTTTATTTAYGTATTARGGCACCTGAGGTTTGATTATAAAYGTTGTTTGACTTGTTTGGAWAAGTTTATTGGTAACGTTTGGGATTCATTTTGTATGCATTTTGAAAGAGGGAAACCGGTGGATTATTGATTGAAGCGCGCCAGCTGAACTGAGTTTTTATGGATATAAAGAAGGACTTTATCGAACAAAAGGACCATTTGTGATGTAAGTGGGACCGTTTGGAGTGCCAACAGAAGAAGATCTTCAAAGGTAAGGCCTTTATTATATCGCTGTTTCTGACTTTCGTGTCGCACCTGCCTGGTTGAAAAATGTTTTTCATGTTTTTGTATGCGTGGCGCTGTCCTCAGATAATCGCATGGTGTGCTTTCGCCGTAAAGCCTTTTTTAAATCTGACATTAACAAACTGGATTAACAAACTGGATTAACAAGAAGTTAAGCTTTATTTAGATATATAATACTTGTATTTTCATGAATGTTAAATATTTATATTTCTGTCATTTGAAATTCGCGCTMTGCAATTTCACCGGATGTTGGCCAAGTGGGACGCTACCGTTCCACCTGCCCATAAGAAGTTAAGATATAGAGGAAAGCACTTGTAAAGAATAACCAGGCATCCTCTGCGGACGGAAATAGTTCAATATCCTTCCAGGATTCCTGGGCCAGGTCGATTAGAAAGGCCTGCTTGCTGAAGTGTTTTAGGGAGCGTTTGACAATGATGAGGGGTGGTCCGGACAATGATCCGGAGTAATGATCCGGAGTAATGATCCAGAGTGGCAGGAATCCGGTGATATGATAGAGAGAAGCAGTCCGATATGCTCTGGGTTGATATTGTGCTGTGCAGACTGGCAGGTGTTGTCCGAACTAAGGCTGGCTGATGACGGGGAAAAAAGGCGASGATAGCTAGCCATGGCTCACAAAGACTATTAGCTAGTTAGCTGGCTAGCTCCTGATGGAARTTCCAGTTATCTGGAATAAAAATWGCAGATCCGTACGACATTGGGTGAGGCGGTTTKCAGGAAAGTATACAGTCGTGGCCAACATTTTTGAGAATGACACAAATATAAATTTTCACAAAGTCTGCTGCCTCAGTTTGTATGATGGCAATTTGTATATATTCCAGAATGTGAGTGCATCTGTACGCACAGTGAGGCGAATACTTTTGGAGGATGGCCTGGTGTCAAGAAGGGCAGCAAAGAAGCCACTTCTCTCCAGGAAAAACATCAGGGACAGACTGATATTCTGCAAAAGATACAGGGATTGGACTGCTGAGGACTGGGTAAAGTCATTTCTCTGAAGAATCCCATTTACGATTTTTTGTCGGCATCCGGACAAAAGCTTGTCCGGAGAAGACAAGGTGAGCGCTACCATCAGTCCTGTGTCATGCCAACAGTAAAGCATCCTGAGACCATTCATGTGTGGGGTTGCTTCTCACCCAAGGGAGTGGGCTCACTCACAAATTTTTCTATTGAACACAGCCATGAATATAAGAATGGTACCAACACATCCTTCGGAGAGCAACTTCTCCCAACCATCCAGGAAACAGTTTGTGATGAACAATGCCTTTTCCCAGATGATGGAGCACCTTGCCATACGGCAAAAGTGATAACTAAGTGGCTCGGGGAAATCGATATTTTGGGTCCACGGCCAGGAAACTCCCCAGACCTTAATCCCATTGAGAACTTGTGGTCAATCCTCAAGAGGCCGGGTGGCACAAACGAAAACCCACAAATTCTGACAATCTCCAAGCATTGATTATGCAAGAATGGGCTGCCCATCAGTCAGGGTGTGGCCAGAAGTTAATTGACAGTATGCCAGGGCGGATTGCAGAGTCTTGAAAAAGAAGGGTCAACACTGCAAATATGGACTCTTTGATCACTTCATGTAATTGTCAATAAAAGCCTTTGACACTTATGAAATGCTTGTAATTATACTTCAGTTTCCGTAGTAACATGACGAAAAATCTAGACACTGAAGCGCAAACTTTGTGGAAATTGATATTTGTGTCATTCTCAACTTTGGCCACACTGTTTTCTACTTCGTAGATAGAAATGAGATTAAAGATATATACAAAAAAATGCTGTCTATTTACACGGATAAGACACGATAAGACAAAAGACAGTTACACACTTCCTACTGCAGCGCCATCTTGGGAAAAAGTAATGTGTTGTAGGAAGATGGGTGACACGGGGAGACAAGGGAGAGAAGGGAGAAGGCAGTCATCCCAAGTCTGGTTCTATTGCCTCCCTTTGTTTCTCCCCCCTCCTCACCTGTCTCCCCCATCAGGAGGTAATGTGGTGCGATAGTACTTAAGCCTTCCTCAGAGTACACCCATGAAAGGAATAAAGTGAACTCGTGCACTTGTGGTGTGAAGAAGACAGACTTGTGTGTGTTGATGTTGCTTGTTTGAATGTATGTGTATCAGCACGAGAGGAGGTACTATGGAGTTTAAAGCTGAGGTGTTCCAACATACCTGGTATCACTGTGGATATAAGGTACTGGAAGGATTAAAGCCATTGAACACTAGGTCGAAACCGGGAGCAAACGGAAGTGCGGGGAGCTGGGCTTAGGTGGAGACAGGTTTGTCAGGTCATCGGGAGCTGACGTAGTGCTGGGAGCGGCACCCGAGTGAGGGGAGAGGAACAGGACCAGGACAGCCCATCCTCGAGTTGACGGCAAGATGGTGCTGACGCTGGAGTGTAGAAGAACGCACCGAGAGAGAGCCTGGCGAACCGGCTGAGGTTGGACTGGAACGGTTTGAGAGGAATGCGCCGGGCTTGGGCTGGGAACCGGTTGATGTGTGGGAGCCTGACAACCGCTGGGGATACTCATTCCAGACACACTCACAAATACAAACACACACACCCACAACTCACAGCCATATCAGACGTTGTGGCTGATGAATGCTCATCATTCAGGCTGCCAGGAGGGAACAGAGGAGAATGACAGGACAGAGAGAGGAGACAGGTAGGACAGTAGAGACAGGAGAACAGGAACAGGAGAAGTACAGGACAGGAGACAAGGGGGAACAGGAGGAAGGACAGGAGAGGACGAACAAGAGCAGTGACCCAGTCCAATCGGAACTCCACTTCCTATCACTAGTCAACTTTTGAATGACTCCCTATCAGCAATCTGAAACTCTACTGGACAGGCCTACTAGCCAAACTGGCAATAATACTGGACATTTCACACTCCGGTGAACATGGAGGCGAGCACTCAAATAATAATATCATAAGCAAATTATGGATATTGAACATGTAGCGTACTACAATGTCTTATATCGGTTGAAAGCGTAAATTCTTGTATATCTATCTGCACGTCCCAATTTACAGTAGCATTACAGAAAAAGATGCCATGCGATTTTGAGGATGGGCCCCACATCAAAATATTTTTCCACCTGCACAGGTTTCATTAAATGTCAACAAATGCATTAAATATTCACTTACTTTTTGAAAACTTCCTCTGATTGTTATCCAAAGGGTCCCAGCTAATAACAGTAGTGACGTTTTCTGTTAGATAAGAAATCCTTCTTTATATCCCAAAAATCGGTTTAGATGAAGCCATCAGATTTGAGTTAATCACTCGTTCAACTGCAGAGAAAGGAACAAAAATCTACAGCTAAAACTTTGTTAAAACAAGTGAAAATATGTTTCTATTGACCCTCAGATACCCTAAAAAGGTTAATCAAACTAGAAATTTAATACGGAAAGAAGTTTGTATGAATAGGAAACCGATATTGCATGGGTGGGGTGTGTTTTGTCTTCATCGCGAACACCCAAACAGAATTTCAAGAGTGGTCCCAGTTCTAAAACTCATATGTCTTAGCTTGTTTGGAAGAAACAAGCCGGGAACCATTGTAAGAGCATGGCTCTCAACAAAAAAAATTATTTTTCTGTGTTGGTTTTTCGTTTAATTTTCTCATACCATATCTATTGTGTTATAGTTTCCAACATATTTAACATTTCTCACAAACTTGCAAAGTGTTTTCTCTTTCCAATGTAACATATATGCAGTATCCTGGGCTTCAGTCCTGAGCAAAGGCAGTTACTTTGGGCACGTCAGTCAGGCGGAAATGAGAAACAAGGACCCTAGCCTGAAGAGTTTTAACATGCACTGCCATGCCTACGTCATACTGACTGTGCGTACTACTCACCACTACCTCATCACTGTAATACTGACCTCATCCCTGGTAATATTGACCTCAGTCCCTGAATACTGACTCATCCCTGGTTAATACGTTGACCTCAGCCTGCGTAATACTACCATCCCCTAGTAATTACTGACTTCAGTCCCTAGTTAATACTGACCTCAGTCCTAGTAATACTGAACCTCAGTGCCCTAGTAATACTGACCTCAGTCCCTGTAATACTGACCTTCAGTCCCTGGTTTAATACTGACCTCATCCCTGGTAATACGACCTCATCCCTGGGTAATACTGACCTCAGTCCCTTAATACTACCTCAGTCCTTATACTGACCTCATCCCTGGTTAAAACTGACCTCAGGCCCTTGTAATACTGGCTCAGGCCATAGTAATACTGACCTCAGTCCCTGTAATACTGGACCTCAGTCCCCTGTAATACTGAACCTCAGCCCTGTATACTACCTCAGTTCATAGTAATACTGACCTCAAGTCCCTGGTAATACGACCTCAGTCCCCTGGTAATTACTGACCTCAGTTCATAGTAATCACTGACCTCTGTTCCCTGTAATGAACTGACCTCATCCCTGTAATAGCTACCTCAGTCCATAGTGAATACTACCTCAGTCCATAGTAACACTGACCTCAGTCCCTGGTAATACTGACCTCAGTCCCTGCGTAATATTGACTGTAGTATTGCTTCACCACTGACTCGCGTCCCTGACACCCTGTTACCTCTCTTATATACAACCCCATTCCACCGGACTAAAAATTCACTCACAACCAAGGCACAAA
>NW_019944332.1:8159-9834 GCF_002910315.2 Salvelinus sp. IW2-2015 | reverse complement strand
TGCAAAAGATACAGGATTGGACTGCTGAGGACTGGGGTAAAGTCATTTTCTCTGAAGAATCCCATTTACGATTTTTTGCGGCATCCGGACAAAAGCTTGTCCGGAGAAGACAAGGTGAGCGCTACCATCAGTCCTGTGTCATGCCAACAGTAAAGCATCCTGAGACCATTCATGTGTGGGGTTGCTTCTCAGCCAAGGAGTGGGCTCACTCACAAATTGTCTATTGAACACAGCCATGAATAAAGAATGGTACCAACACATCCTTCGAGAGCAACTTCTCCCAACCATCCAGGAACAGTTTGGTGATGAACAATGCCTTTTCCAGCATGATGGAGCACCTTGCCATACGGCAAAAGTGATAACTAAGTGGCTCGGGGAAATCGATATTTTGGGTCCACGGCCAGGAAACTCCCCAGACCTTAATCCCATTGAGAACTTGTGGTCAATCCTCAAGAGGCGGGTGGACAAACGAAAACCCACAAATTCTGACAATCTCCAAGCATTGATTATGCAAGAATGGGCTGCCATCAGTCAGGGTGTGGCCCAGAAGTTAATTGACAGTATGCCAGGGCGGATTGCAGAGGTCTTGAAAAAGAAGGGTCAACACTGCAAATATGGACTCTTTGCATCAACTTCATGTAATTGTCAATAAAAGCCTTTGACACTTATGAAATGCTTGTAATTATACTTCAGTTTTCCGTAGTAACATCCGACGAAAATATCTAGACACTGAAGCAGCAAACTTTGTGAAAATTGATATTTGTGTCATTCTCAAAACTTTTGGCCACGACTGTTTTTACTTCGTAGATAGAAAGTGAGATTAAAGATATATACAAAAAATGCTGTCTATTTACACGGGATAAGACACGGGATAAGACAAAGACAGTTACACACTTCCTACTGCAGCGCCATCTTGGGAAAAAGTAATGTGTTGTAGGAGGATGGGTGACACGGGGAGACAAGGGAGAGAAGGGAGAAGGCAGTCATTCCCAGAGTCTGGTTCTATTGCCTCCCTTTGTTTCTCCCCCCTCCTCACCTGTCTCCCCCATCAGGGAGGTAATGTGGTGCGAAGTATGTACTTAAAGCCTTCCTCAGGTACACCCATGAAAGGAATAAGTGACTCTGTGCACCTGTGTGTGAAGAAGACAGATTGTGTGTGTTGATGTGCTTGTTTGAATGTATGTGTACAGCACAGGAGGACGGTGATACCTTCATTTGAAGGACGAACCGGCAGAGGAGTGGGAGCCTGGCGAACCGGCTGAGTTGTGGGAGCCTGGCGAACCGGTTGAGGAGTGGAAGCCTGGCGAACCGGCTGAGGTGTGGGAGCCTGGCGAACCGGTTGATGTGTGGGAGCCTGACAATCCCGCTGGGGATACTCATTTCCAGACACACTCACAAATACAAACACACACACCCACACTCACAGCCATATCAGACGTGTGTGGCTATGAATGCTCATCTTCAGGCTGCCAGGAGAGGACAGGAGAGGACATGACAGGACAGGAGAGGACAGGAGAGGACAGGGTAGGACAGTAGAGGACAGGAGAGGACAGGACAGGAGAGTACAGGACAGGAGGACAGGGGAGAACAGGAGAGGACAGGAAAGGACAGGAGAGGACAGAACAAGAGCAGTGACCCAGTTCCAATCGGAACTCCCACTTCCTATCACTAGTCA
>NW_019944332.1:0-8134 GCF_002910315.2 Salvelinus sp. IW2-2015 | reverse complement strand
TAGTCACTTGATGACTCCCTATCAGCAATCTGAAATCTACTGGACAGGCCTACTAGCCAACTGGCATAATACTGGCATTTCACAACTTCCGGTGAAACTGGAGGGCGAGCAACTCAAATAAATAATCATAACAATTATGGATATTGAACATGTAGGTACATACAAGTGTCTTATATCGGTTGAAAGCGTAAATTCTTGTTAATCTAACTGCACTGTCCAATTTACAGTAGCATTACAGAAAAAGCATGCCATGCGATTGTTTGAGGATGGCGCCCCACATCAAAATATTTTTCCACCTGCACAGGTTTCATAAATTCACAAATGGCGATTAAATATTCACTTACTTTTTGAAAATCTTCCTCTGATTTGTTATCCAAAGGGTCCCAGCTATAACACGTAGTGATGTTTTGTTAGATAAAATCCTTCTTTATATCCCAAAAAGTCAGGTTAGATGAAGCTATAGATTTGAGGTAATCCACGTCGGTCAACTGCAGAGAAAGGAATCCAAAAAATCTGACAGCCTAAACTTTGTTAAACAAGTGAGAAGTATGTTTCATATTGACTCCTCAGATACCTAAAAGTAGATAATCAAACTAGAATATTTAATACGGAAAGAAGTTTGTTTGAATAGGAAACCGATAATTGGCCAGGTGTGTTGTTGTCTTCATCGCACACCACCAAAACACGAATTTCCAGAGAGTGTTGTCCCAGTACTAAAACTCATATGTTCTTAACTTGTTTGCGAAAGAAACAAGCCGGGAACCATTGTAAGAGCATGCTCTCAAAAGAAAAAAATTCTGTTCGGGTTTTCGTTTTTAATTTTCTCATACCATATCTATTGTGTCTATAGTTGTCCAAACATTATTTTAACATTTCTACCAAACTGCAAAGTGTTTTCTTTTCCAATGCGTAAACAATATATGTACAGTGGGATAACAAGTATTTTGATACACTGCGATTTTGCAGGTTTTCCTACTTAACAAAGCATGTAGAGGGTCTGTCATTTTTTTATCATAGTTACACTTCAACTATGAGGAGACGAAATCTAAAACAAAAATCCAGAAAATCCACATTGTATTGATTTTTAAGTTAATTAATTTGCATTTTATTGCATGACATAAGGTATTGATTACATCAGAAAAGCAGACTTTAATATTTGCGATAAGAAACCTTGTTGCAATTACAGAGATCATTATGTCCTGTAGTTCGTTGACTAGGTTTGCACACACTGCCAGCAGGGATTTGGCCCACTCCTCCCTTACAGATCTTCTTCCAGACCTTCAGGTTTCGGGGGCTGCGCTGCGGCAATACGGACTTCAGCTTTCCCTCCAAAAGATGTTCTATTGGTTTCAGGTTCTGGAGACTGGTAGGCCACTCCAGGGACCTTGAGATGCTTCTTACGGCAGCCACTCCTTAGTTGCCATGCTGTGTCTCGTGTCGTTGTTCATTGCTGAAACCCAGCCACGATCCTCTTCAATGGCTCTTACTGAGGGAAGGAGGTTGTTGGCCAAGATCTCGCGATACAGGCCCCATCCATCCTCCCCCTCAATTACGGTGCAGTCGTCCTGTCCCCTTTGCAGAAAAGCATCCCCAAAGAACCTGATGTTTCCACCTCCATGCTTCCACGGGTTGGTTGGTGAGGTGTTCTTGGGTGTACCAACTTCTTCTTCCTTCCAAACACGGCGAGTTGGAGTAGACCAAAAAGCTCCTATTTTTTGTCTCATCAGACCACATGACCTTCTCCCATTCCTCCTCTGGACATCCAGATGGTCATTGCAAACTTCAGACGGGCACTGGACATGTGCACTGGCTTTAAGCAGGACCTTGCGTTTGCGCTGCAGGATTAATCCATTGAGGCGTTAGTGTGTTACTAATGGTTTTTCTTTTGAGACTGTTGGGTCCAGCTCTCTTCAGGTGCATGACCAAAAGGCCTGCAGTGTAGTTTTCTAGGCGATCCTCACCTTCCTCATGGATCAGTGCCCACGAGGTGAAATCTTGCATGGCGAGCCCCAGACCGAGGGGTGATTGACCGTTTCATTCTTGAAACTTCCTTCCATTTTCTAATAATTCGCCAAACAGTTGTTTCCTCTCACCAATCTGCTTGCCTATTGTCCTTAGCCCATCCCAAGGCCTATGTGCAGGTCTTACAATTTTATCCCTGAATGTCCTTACACAGCTCTTCTGGTCTGGCTATTTGTGGAGCAGGTTGGAATCTGGTTTGATTGAGTTGTGGACAGGTGTCTTTTATACAGTAACGGGAGGTTCAACGGGGCAGTTAATACAGGAATGAGTGGAGAACAGGAGGCTTCTTAAAGAAAAAACTAAAGGCTGTGAGACCGGAAATTCTTACTGGTTGGATAGGGTGATCAAATTACTTATGCATGCAAATAAAAGCAAATTAATACTTAAAAATCATACAATGTGGATTTCATTGGATTTTTGTTTAAGATTCCGTCTTCTCACAGTTGAAGTGTACCTATGATAAAAATTGACAGACCTCTACATTGCTTTGTAAGTAGGAAAACCTGCAAAATCGCCAGTGTATCAAATTACTTATCCTCCCCACGTATATCCTGGGCTTTTCAGCCTCACAAAAGGCAGTTACTTTGGGCACGTTTCAGTCAGGCGGAAATTGAGAAACAAGGGAACCCTAGCCTGAAAGAAGTTTTAATTCACTGCCATGCCTTTACTTCATACTGACTGTGGTACTACTTCACCACTGACCTCCAGTCACTAGCGTTTAATTACTGACCTCAGTCCCTGGTAATACTGACCTCAGTCCCTTGGAATTACTGACCTCAGTCCCTGCGTAATTACTGACCTCAAAGTCCCTGGGTAAATACTGAACTCGTCCTAGTAATACTTGACCTCAGTCCCCTGGGTAATACTTTGACCTCAGGTCCCTAGTAATACTGACCTCATTTCCCTAGTAAACTGACCCTCAGTCCTAGTAATACTGACCCTCAGTCCCTGGTAATACTGACCTCAGTCCCTGCGTAATACTTGACCTCAGTCCCTGGCTAAACTGGACCTCAGGTCCCTGCGTAATACTGACCTCAGTCCCTGGTAATACTGACCTCAGTCCCTGGTAATACTGACCTCAGTCCCTGGTAATACTGAACCTTCAGTCCCTGGTTAAACTGACCCTACAGTCCCTGGTATACTGACCTCGGGGCCCTGGCTAATACATGACCTCAGTCCATAGTAATACTGACCTCAGTCCTGGTAATTACTGACCTCAGTCACCTGGTAATACATGACCTCAGTCCCTGGTAATACCTGACCTCAGTTCATAGTAATACTGACCTCAGTCCCTGGTAATACTGACCTCAGTCCCTGTATACTTGACCTCAGTTCATAGTAATACTTGACCTCTGTCCCTGCGTAATACTGACCTTCAGGTCCTGGTAATAACTGACCTCAGTCCATAGTAATACTGACCTCAGTTCATTTAGTAATTATGTACCTCTGTCCCTGTAATACTACCTCAGGCTCCCTGGTAATTACTGACCTCAGTCCATATAATACTTGACCTCAGTTCATAGTAATACTGACCTTCAGTCCATAGTAACACTTTGACCTCAGTCCCTGGTAATACTGACCTCAGTCCATAGTAATTACTGACCTCAGGTCATAGTAACAACTGACCTCAGTCCCTGGTAATACTGACCTTCAGTCCCTGGTAATATTGACTGTAGTATTTGCTTCACCACTGACCTCGGTCCCTGACACCCCTGCGTTACCTTCTCTTTATACAACCATTCCACCATATCTCAACCAAGGCACAAAGGCCTATACTCTACCCACCTTACTGCTTCTTTTAGCTCCCCACTCCTTTTCCGTAACTTTCTCCTCATCTCATCCCCTCTATCCCGTCTCCTCAGCCTAGGTACATTCATTTCTTCCATCACCTGTCTTCCTTCAGCCTTAAGAAACTGTTATGTTCATCCCAGGCACAAAGAGAGAAATTATAAATTCGCATATCCGTCACCAATGAAAAATACATTTAAGTACATTAAGATTCAGCCTCCTCTGTCTTTCTGCTCCTCTCACGCCTCCCCTGCCCGCTCCTCCCCCCTCCCCTGCCCCCTCCTCGCCCCTCCCCCCGCCTCCCTGCCCGCTCCTTCCCCTCTCCCCCGCCTCCCTATGCCCCCTCCTCCCCCTCCCTCCCCCCCGGCCTCCCTAGACCTCCTCACAGCAGACGTGAGAGGTATATTTTTCTACTGACCAAATCTCTTATTTTCTGCCGTTGTTCCGCCTCTTTTTCCTTATCGATCCCTCACTAAGACTACCATGACACATTAGGAGGAAGTTTATGCTGAATCAGCAATACCTATTCTCCTCCCTCTGTCTTTGTCTCTCTGTCTTGTCTCTCTCGTCTTCTCTCTCTCTCTGTTAGTTCTCTCTCTCTCTTCTGTCTTCTTCTCTCTGTCTCTCTCCTCTCTCTCTCTCTCTTCTTCTCTCTCTTTCTCTCTCTTGTCTCTGTCTCTCTCTCTCTCTCTCTCTCTCTCTCTCTCTCTCTCTCTCTATCTCTCTTCTCTCTCTCTCTCTCTTCTCTCTCTCTCTCTCTCTGGTTGTATAATTTTCTCTTCACATTCCTTTCAATCCCTTCTCCTTCTTCTCTCTCTTCAAAATAACACACCCACACTAACATTATTCCACTCACATTATTTCAATTTCCACCATATTGTGTTTTGATCATTAAACGTCACATTCTTGAGTGAACTGGTAATGGTGCGTGGGGTAAAGAACCCCAAAGGCTGATTTTGTGGTTGTCCAGGTTTATAAATTTCCATATGACCCATCACATTTTAGTATTTTTCCCTTCGTTGCTCTGGGCCTAGTCTCTCTGTCAGATGCCTACCGCGTATACTGCTGTTCTCTGCGGTTGCCTTCCTTTTCCAACTGAATCTCCCGATTAAGATGGACTATCTCCTGTGAATTCGCTTGCCCATTGTTATGAGGATGGATAGAATTACCCCAGAAGAAGACAACAGCCAGCCTGGGGAATCTCAGATGGTTGGAACGTGTGTTCCTTACTACGGCTATATATTCAGTTTTTACTGCGTCAAACAGTATGCTGGATTATAGGAAAATTATACTTTCTGAAAGATCCCAATCCTGGGGATAGAAATATAAAACTGACGGTGTCAGCTGACATAAAGAATTACTTGTTTTATTGAGGCCTGGTGACTGCTGTGCTAAACCTAGCCAATCACATGACTCCAAACACCGTTAAGCCTGGCTTACACTGTGTGTTGGAGAGTTCAATAAAATGGAAACTGATTCGTTCTAAGGTTGGTGACTTAGTGTTTGGGGCCTTTGTGAAGGCCAGCAGCTCACCAGTGGCTGTAGAAAAAATTAATCCAGTTCCTTTATCTCTCTATCTGTGAGTAAATATGGTTTTTATTCCACCCTGTGAACACTGAACAACTCCCAGAGGACACAATTAGAGGTGGCCTATCTAGTAAATCTACGTCTACGTCCCTGCTCTTATCACTGATCCCTCTATTGCCTGTGTGTGTTTCCTTAGTGACCACTCATAGAGATATTGCATGAAGTACGATGTTAAAGATGCATCTGATCACGAGAGGTTGTGTGTATGTGTGTGTGTGTGTGAGAGATGGTGTGTGTGTGTGTGTTGTGTGTGTGTGGTGTGTTTGTGTTTGTGTGTGGTGTGTGTGTGTGTGTGTGTGTGTGTGTGTGTGTGGTGTGTGTGTGTGTGTGTGTGTGTGTGTGTTGTCCCTGCTGATCCCTGATTCTCTCCCTCCACCTTCTAAAAACTGCAACCTTCTTCTCTCTTCCTCTACCCTGCACACCCCACCCAGCCTCTCACTCCTCCTCCTATGGCCCACCCATACCTTCTGCTTGTTCACTACAATCTCTACATGTGTGGTGGAAGAAAGATAAATAGGGTGGAGGGAAAAGAGAGAAGATGATAAAAGTGGAGGGAAAGAGAGAAGAGAGTGGAGGAAAGAGAGGAGGGAGAAGAGGGAAAGAGAGAAGAGAATGGAGGCGAAATATAGAAGAGAGTGGCGGAAAAGAGAGAAGAGGGAAAGATGAGAAGCGAGAGAGGAAAAGCCTTTCTCATAATCAATTCAATTATACTTTCTTTATACTTTCTGAAAGATCCAATCCTGGCGAGGAGAAATAAAACTGACGGTGTCAGCTGACATAAAGAATTACTTGTTTTATTGAGCTTGGTGACTGTGTGTAAAACCTTAGCCAATCACATTTGACTCCAAACACCGTTAAGCCTGGCTTACCACTGTGTGTTGGAGAGTTCAATAAAATGGAACTGATTCGTTCTTAAGGTGTGACTTAGTGTTTGGGCCTTTGTGAATGCCAGCAGCT
The DNA here is from genome assembly GCF_002910315.2 of Salvelinus sp. IW2-2015. Classification (NCBI taxonomy): domain Eukaryota; kingdom Metazoa; phylum Chordata; class Actinopteri; order Salmoniformes; family Salmonidae; genus Salvelinus; species Salvelinus sp. IW2-2015. The sequence continues at coordinate 1,780 of NW_019944332.1, read as the reverse complement.
CGACCAGTGGCTGCTAGAAAAATAATCCCAGTTTCCTTTATCTCTCTATACTGTGAGTAATTATGGTTTTATTCCACCCTGTGAAACACGGACAAAACTCCCAGAGACACAATAGAGGTGGCCCCTATCTAGTTAAATCTACGTTCTACGTCCCTGCTCTTATTCACTGATCCCTTTCTATTGCTGTGTAGAGTTGTTTCCTTATTACCCACTCATAGAATTATATGATGAAGTACGATGTAAAGATGATCTTGATTCCACGAAGAGGTGTGTTATGTGTGACCTGTTGTGTGTGTGTGTGTGTGTGTTGTGTGTGTGTGTGTGGTGTGTGTGTGTGTGTGTGTGTGTGTGTAGTTGTGTGTGTTTGTGTGTGTGTGTGTGTGTTGTGTGTGTGTGTGTGTGTGTGTGTGTGTGTCCCTGCTGATCCCTGATTCTCTCCTCCACCTTTCTAAAACTCACTTTCTTCTTTCTCTTCCTCTACCCTGCACACCCCACCACCTCTCACTCCTCCTCCTATTGGCCCAACCCATTTAACCTCTGCTTGTCACTACAATCCTCTACATGCTGTGGTGGAGAAAGTGATAAATAGGGTGGAGGAAAGAGAGAAGAGAATAAGAGTGGAGGAAAGAGAGAGAGAGTGGAGGGAAAGAGAGGAGCAGAGAAGAGGGAAAGAGAGAAGAGAATGGGAGGAAAGATAAGAACGAGAGTGGGGGGAAGAGAGAAAAGAGGGAAAGAGAGAAGCGAGAGAGGGAAAGCCTTTCTCATAACAATTCAATTATGACTTTCTTTTATACTTTCTGAAAGACCAATCCTGCGGAGAGAAAAATAAAACTGACGGCTGTCAGCTGACATACAAGAATTACTTGTTTATTTGCAGCTTGGTGACTTGTGTGTAAACCTAGCCATCACATGACTCCAACACCGTAAGCCATTCTCTTCTCCTCATTTCAAAGGTCATATTATGGCTATGTACAGTGTTATAATGATGTGCAAATAGTTTAATTACAAAAGGGAAAATAAATCAACATAAATATGGGTTGTATTTACAATGGTTTTTGTTCTTCACTGGTTGCCCTTTTCTTGTGGCAACAGGTCACAAATCTTGATGCTGCGATKGCACACTGTGGTATTTATCAAAATATGACTTGTTTTGGAATTCTTTGTMGGACTGTGTAATCTGAGGGAAAKATCTCTAATATGGTYATACTTTTGGCAGGAGGTTAGGAAGWGCAGCTCAGTTTCCACCTCATTTTGTGAGCGAGTAGCGTGCACATAGCCTGTTTTCTCTTGAGAGACAGGTCTGCCTATGGCAGCCTCTCTCAATAGCAAGACTATGCTTACTGAGTCTGTACATAGTCAAAGCGTTCCTTAATTTTGGGTTAGTCACAGTGGTCAGGTATTATGCCACTGTGTATTCTCTGTTTAGGGCCAAATAGCATTCTTGTTTCCTCTGTTYTTTGGTTAATTCTTTCCATTGTGTCAAGWAATTAACTTTTAGTTTTCTCATGATTTGGTTGGGTCTAATGTTGCTGCTGTTGCTGTCCTGGGGCTCTGTTGGGTCTGTTTGTGTTTGTGAACRGAGACCCAGGACCAGCTTGCTTAGGGGACTCTTCTMCAGGTTCATCTCTCTGTAGGTGATGGCTTTGTTATAAAAGGTTTGGGAATCACTTCCTTTTTGGTGGTCGTATAATTAAATGGCTCTTTTATGGATTATGATAATTAGCGGATTTCGGCATAAATTTTCTCTGCGTGCATTATTTGGTGTTTTACGTTCTACACA
>NW_019944331.1:108915-128139 GCF_002910315.2 Salvelinus sp. IW2-2015 | reverse complement strand
TAGTGAAGATAGACAAGTGAAAGGGAGCAGAAAAGAGAAGGGAACAAAGGAGAAAAAGGGTGAGAAAAGTGAAATAGCTAATGGAAGATAAGTAAAATCAATATAAGGCACACAAGTAGAAAATAGGGAAGTGTCGAAGCGGGCCGAAGAAAAATAGAAACGGGGAGAGAATCAAAAGAGGAGGGAGGGAAGTAGGCCAGTAGGAGAAAGAAGTAGAAGTGGAGAAGAAAATGGGGCAGGAAGAGCAAAGACAAAAAAGTGAGAGAAAGTTAGTTAGAGGGAGATAGTAGTGGAAAGGAAGATAGACAAGTTAGTTGAAGGGGAGAAGGAAGCAGAAGAAGTGGAGAAGGTGGATAGAGAAGAGAAGTTAACAAGAAAAAGAAAAGTGAAAAGTGGAGGACACAGTGTTGAAATGAGAGAAGGGGACAAGTTAGCTTTGGGAAGGAGAAAAGAGGAGGTGGGAAGAAGAATTCAAGTACAAGGGAATAAACGTAAAACAAAGAGGAAAGAGATAAAGGGGAGGAAGGAAGTAGTGAAAGTGAAATAGAAACGAAAATAGATGGGAGGAGAAGAGCGAGAAAGATGAGAACAGGTAAAGGAAAAGATAGAAGAGAGATAGTAAAAAAAGCTAAGAAGAAAGAAAAAAAGAGCGAAAAGAGAGAAAAAGGGGCAAAAAAATGAAAAAATGGAGGGAAGAGAAAAGTAGTGAAAGGGAAAAGAGTTCAGTAGGTAGAAAAAGTAACGGGGGCGCGAATGGAATAGTGTAGGGAGGAACAAGGACAATGAGCAGTAGGAAAAGAAGGAAAAGTGAAGTGAGCCAAAGAGGAGAGAGAAAAGGGGAGAAAAAAAAACAGAAATGATCAGTAGTTGAAGGTGAAGGCGAAAGGTGAGGGAGGAGACTAGGAGAGGGAAAAAGTGAGAGTAAGTAAAAATAAGAGAACGAAAAGGGGAAAAGAAAGTGTAAAGTAAGGAAAGGGAAGAAGAGAAGGAAATAGTTAGGAAGAGAGAGGAAAGAGTGGGGGGAGAGTATAAGAAGAAAGGGGAGAGATGAAAGGAGAAGGAGGAGGAACGTAACGAAAAGAAAAGGACGGAATAGAAAGAACCATTGAGAAGTGAGGAAAGAGGGCAGAAATATGGAAAGTAAGGTCAAAAGATATAAAGGGAGGGGGAGAGAAAGAAAGAAGGGAGAGAGAGGGGGAAAGAGTGGAGTGCGAATATTGACCCGGATTCCAACCTATTGGGAACTCACACCTCGACTACTAAATCTGTAGTATGTGGAGTTATTAATTTTATAAATATATAATTATTTTATTTAATTTTAACTTATAATTTTTTTATTTTTTTTATTCATTGCCATTTCCCTCAACATTTAACAGGTACTGACAAAATGTGTTTTCATCTTCAGTTATCCTGAAAAAAAAGTAATAAAAAGAACCAGATCAGTATTAGTTTAACATTGTTTTACATTAAACACGAAGAGGAAGTGAGTGACATGATTTTTCAATCCTTCCCGTGGCAGTGCACATGATGACAAACAGAAGCAGATATCTGTAACAGCACCGTTTCTAGAACAACAAGAGATGTTCATGATGTTTTATAACAGACTATAGAAATTAGAATAAAGGTTAACATAAACTTATTCCTCGCTCAGTTAACTTTCATAAGAACTGTTTCAAATTAGTTTAAAATGAATCTTACCCCCATGCCTCCACCTCCGGCAAATGGTAGTATAAGTAAGACTAAAAGGTGCGACTCGACTGAAAATGAAACTTTGAACAACAGTTCATGTCAATAAACTATATTTATATTTGATGTTCACTTGGGACTGTTGAGTATTTATCAGCGTAATGCAGGTGATCTAACAGTATGTGGTGTGTCAACTTGCTTCATTAATTCAAATTAAAATCAATGAAAGAAAATGAAATGTTCAATTCACTGAGAAGTTACTTCAGAAAATGTCGCAGAATAGGTCGTGTTTGAAAAAAAAAGTTTAAGTTGTTGCTAACTCATACGGGGAGTTGAGTAGCAGGGGTCTTTCCCTCCACGGGAGTTGAGTTAGGCAGGGGTCTTTCCCTCCACGGGGGAGGTGATAGCAGGTCTTCCCTCCCACGTGGAGTTGAGGTTAGCAGGGTCGTTTCCCTCCACGGGAGTTGAGTTAGCAGGGTGCTTCCCTCCAACGGGAGTTGAGAGCAGGTGTCTTTCCCTCCACGGGGGAGTTGAGTTAGCAGGGTCTTTGCCTCAGCGGGAGTTGAGTAGCAGGGGTCTTTCCCTCCACGGGCGAGGTTGAGTTAGCAGGGTCGTTTCCCTCCACGGGGAGTTGAAGTTAGCAGGTCTTTCCCTCCACGGAGTTGCAGTAGCAGGCGGTCTTTCCTCCACGGAGTTGAGTTAGCAGGTCTTTCCCTCCACGGGAGTTGGAGTTAGCAGGGTCTTTCCCTCCACGGGAGTTGAGTTAGCAGGGTCTTCCCTCCCACGGGAGTTGGAGTGTTAGCAGGGTCTTTCCTCCTACGGAGTTGAGTTAGGCAGGGGTGTTGAGTTCCTCTCCAAAAGGAAAGCGACGTGTAGTATGTACGCAGCGACCAAATCGAAAAAATAGGTAGTAGCAAAGCCCATGTAATGCTTTGTAGTGTAGCAGTTAAAACCTTGAAATCAGCCCTTTCCTTAACCTTTTGTCAATAGGGGGGAGCTGTTAGATTAAATGTTTTTTTGTACATTGTCCAGAATTAAACTGCCTCGTACTCAATTCTGGATCGTACAATATGCATAATTATTGTTATTATTGGATAGAAAACAGTCTATATTTCTATAGGAGTTGAAATTTTGTCTCTGAGTGGTACAGACAATTTCAACAGCACTTTGCTGACAGGTTCAGATTTCAGATAATTTTACCTCTAAATCGGGCGTGTGTTATAAGGCCAAGGAATGCTATGAAGGAACGCGAGTCACTTGCCTACGTCTTCCTCTGGGTGTCTGTAACGTCATCACGTTTCAATGAGAATCGATGGACGCTTCACAGCCATTATAAATGACAATAAATGTACAGAGGACCCCTCTTTCTCAATGTGCGCCTCAAGCTTGAGGCCATCGGAACCTGTCTCGTTCCAAATCGTTTCTAACCAGGAATATTTCTCCGGTCATGTTAACAAGTGCGTTGATAGTTGTTAAAAACATCATAATGTAGTGAATTTGAAGCCTGTTTATATATCAATTTAGTATCCGATTTAGTAGCGGTATTGTTGAGGACATTTCTTTGTTTGTGCGTTCTTGAAAAGTTGACACACGTTTTAGGGATCGTCAATGGTGATGCGACATTATCGAAGGAACAGAGCCGACATCTATCGAACACCAAAAAGACGTTATTAACATAGATAAAAGGATACATTGACCCAGAGAATATGATGGGAAGAGACAGCTCAAGATAAGCAATATTTAAATTATGATAAAACCGCTGTTTCTGTCCGAAATATCTTAGAAAAGCGCATCATGTTCGCCATTTTTGTTTGGTGATAGAGCTTCACCCGTTGGCAACAAACCCTGTATTTGAAAGGTTAAGGATAATTTAAAATGTAAATCCGCGGTTGCAATTAAACGAACTAAAATCTTTGTCTTTCGATTCCGTAAACCCTGTATTAGTCAAAGATGATATGATTAGCTTTCAATTAAAACTAGATCACTCTGAATGAGCTATGAAACGTCGAGACGATATTGTATGCCTTGAGTTTCCTAGGTGATTTTTATTTGTGTAAACCACGAGGTTTTCCCTATGAGCTAAATATGCACCTTGTGTGCGGAGACAAAACGTATATGTATATTTAAAATGATTTACAGGAGTGTCATCGGAGAGAATTCTGAGAAGGTTAGTGAAAAGAATTAATATAATTTTGCGGTGATTACGTTATAGCCGCTCTTTGGCTGGAATCGATGCTCTGGAACGATTGATTCAGTGGTATCTAACTTATCGATTTATTGTGTTTTCGCTGAAAAACCAAGGCTTAAAGAGAAAAATCTGAAAATGTATGTTCTGAAATCACAAGAAAGCTGGGCGTTCTCTTTTCCAATTGCTATTGCTGAGTCTATTTTATGAAAATGTTTTATGATGAGTAACATTGGTCAATTTACACGTTGCTCATATCTATAATCTAGAGTCGATTTGTGATGGTGGGTGCAATTGTAAAGCTGTTAATATCTACCTGAAATATGCACTTTGTTCTAACAAAAACTATCCTATTACCATGAATATGTTATCAGACTTGGTCATCTTGAAGAAGTTTTTTCTTGGATTAGTGGATATCAAGTAAATCTTAGTTGAGCAATTTGTGGATAAGCACCTGAGAGGATAAGAAAACTGACTGATGGTTAGAAAATTAAAGTGGTGTGATTTTGCCTAACGTGTTTAGGCTAATGAGAATTTACATATTTTGTCTTCCCTATAACACATTTTAAAAATCTGAAAATGTGCTTTATTCACAAGATCTGTATCTTTCATTTGGTGCTTGAACTTGTGATTTAATGATATTTAGATGCATACTATCGTACTTTTGAGCTATCTAGGTATGCTAATATAGTGTGTGGGGGTGGGGGGTGCTCCCGATCCGGGTTTCTGAGGGGCAGTAAAAAAGTTAACAAGAGAAGCCATGAATAGAGTAAGAAAGAGCATAGCAACGTTAGTAATATGATCACCATGTTTTTCGATTCTAGTCCAAAGTCTAAGCATTCGTGTTAGCACTAACTGAAGGATTATTTAGTGCTTCTATACGACAGGTACCACAGTCACATGCTAAGTCTGAGACCCGAGGTCGTCTACACAACAGTGACACAGTGAGACATCATAGTACTAATGGCAACCAAAGGCTGTCTATACACATGACACAGTACATCTAGTGCGATGAACCAGGCTGTCTGATGAGCACCAATGACACAGTTACATCTACTCTATGAGACCAGGCTGTACTACATGACACAGTGCATCTGAGGTCTATGAGACCAGGCTGTCTACACACAAAAGTGACAGCAATGGCATAGTACTATTTGAGCGCAGGGCTTGTCTATACACAATATGACACAGTACATCTGTCTATGAAGACCAGGCTTGTCTGAGTTACACAATGACACAAGCTGAGCATTCTAGTCTATGAGACCCAGGGTTGCTACATGAGCACAGTACAATCTAGTGCGCCCCCCCGCGCCCCGCCCACCCCCCCCGCCCGAGCCCCCCCCTTATGGGGGAGGAAAGAAAGGGGGAAGAAGAAGTACAAGCAGGAAGAGGGACCAGGCTGGCTACACACATGGAACACAGTAGCAATCTAGTCTATGGAACCAAGGCTTCACATGAGCACCAGTGCATCTAGTCTATGTGACCAGGCGTCTACACACAGTACATCTAGGCTGAGACCAGGCTGGTCTACATGACACAGTGCATCTGTCTATAGACGAAAGCGTCTACATGACACAGTGCATCTAGTCGTATGAGGACCAGGCTGTCTACATAACACGAGTGCATCTAGTCTATGTTGAGTACCAGGCTGTCTACAGCGACAGTACATCTAGCTCTAATGAGACCAGCTGTCACATGACACAGTGCATCTGAGTCTACTGAGACGCAGGCTATGTCTACAAGAAACACAGTGCAATCTAGTCTATGAGACGCAGGCTGTCTACATGAGCACAGTGCATCTTAGTCTATGTGACCAGGCTGTCACATAGACACAGTACATCTGAGGCTATGAGAAAACATATTGCCGCGCAACCTGTCACATCGAGAGAGTGCGAGTTTGGAAAAATGTAGCTATTATTATTATACAGGACAGTAAAACAAAAAAGTTTGAAACATGAGCGGGCTAATTGTGTTTTTGTTATTGTTCGCTTAGCTTGCGTTTTTGAACGTTATTATTTTGTAACATTATGTTGCCGCCTACCGTCTCTCATGACCCAAAAATAATTTCTAGACATCAGCGACTGTGCATATCCTCACCACAGTACTGAGCAGAATTCTCTGTTTTCCTATTCACGACTCAATATCTTATGCTATTCACTCGAAGTCGTGGGAAGTAAGAAAGCTAAGCGAACGAACACCAACATCACAGTACAGCTGGCCTGTTATGACTCTGTATCGGCAGGATAGAACAGCGGACTCTGGTAAGACAAGGGTGGCTGGTTTATACGCTGTGTATCGGCAGGATAGAACAGCGGATCTGGTAAACAAGGGGTGCTGGTTATACGCTGTATCGCCAGCGATATGACAGCAGCGTGCCTGGTAAGACAAGGGCGATGGGCTGTATAATAGGCGCGATACGCTGTACCGGCAGGATAGAACAGCAGCGTCTGGTAAGACAAGGGGTGGCTGGTTATACACTGTACCGGCAGGATAGAACAGTGGCGTCTGGTAAGACAAGGGGTGGCTGGTTATACACTGTACCGGTAGGATAGACCAGCAGCGTCTGGTAAGACAAGGGGCGGCTGGTTATACGATGTACCGGCAGGATATAACAGCGGCGTCTGGTAAGACAAGGGGCGGCGGTCTATGTATGTTTGTAAACAACAGCTGGTGCATGATATCTAAGGAAGTCTCAAGGTTTTGCTCACCTGAGGTAGAGTTTCTCATGATAAGCTGTAGACCACACTATCTACCTAGAGAGTTTTCATCTGTATTATTTGAATCTGTTTACATACCACTACATTCAGAGGCTGGCACTAACACATCATTGAATGAGGTGTATTCCTCCATAAGCAAACAAGAAAACGTTCACCCAGAGGCAGCGCTACTAGTAGCCGGGGACTTTAATGCAGGGAAACATAAATCCGTTTTACCAAATGTCTATCAGCATGTTAAATGTGCAAACAGAGGGAAAACTCTAGACCACCTATACTCCAAAAACAAAGCTCTCCCTCGCCCTCCATTTGGCAAATCTGACCATAATCCTATCCTCCTGATTCCTGCTTACAAGCAAAAATTAAAGCAGCAGTGACTAGATCAATAAAAATGTGTTCAGATGAAGCAGATTCTAAACTACAGGTCAGTTTTGCTAGCACAGACTGGAATTTGTTCTGGGATTCCTCCGATGGCATTGAGGAGAACACCACATCAGTCATTGGTTTCATCAATAAGTGCATCGATGACCTCGTCCCCACAGTGACCGTACGTACATACCCCAACCAGAAACCATGGATTACAGGCAGCATCCACACCGCGCTAAAGGTTAGAGCTGCCGCTTTCAAGGAGCGGGACTCTAACCCGGAAGCCTATAAGAAATCCCGCTATGCCCTCCGACGAACCATCAAACAGGCAAAGCATCAATACAGGACTAAGATGGAATCGTACTACACCGGCTCTGAAGCTCGTCGGATGTGGAAGGGCTTGCAAACCATTACAGACAACAAGGGAAATCACAGCGGAAAGCTACCCAGTGACACGAGCCTACCAGATGAGCTAAACTACTTCTATGCTCGCTTCGAGGCATATAACAATGAAAAATGCATGAGAGCACCAGCTGTTCCAGAAGACTGTGTGATCACGCTCTGCGCAGCTGATGATAGTAAGAACTTTAAACAGGTCAACATTCACAAGGCCACAGGGCCAGATGGATTACCAGGACGTTTACTGCGAGCATGCGCTGACCAACTGGCAAACGTCTTCCCTGGCATTTTCAACCTCTCCCTGTCCGAGTCTGTAATACCAACAGGTTTAAGCAGACCACCATAGTCCCTGTGCCAAAGACACTGAGGTAACCTGCCTAAACGACTACCGACCCGTAGCACTCATGTCTGTATCCATGAAGTGCATTGAAAGGCTGGTCATGGCTCACATCAACACCATCATCCCAGAAACCCTAGACCCACTCCAATTTGCATACCGCCCCAACAGATCTACAGATGATGCAAYCTCCATTGCACTCCACACTGCCCTTTCCCACCTGGATAAAAGGAACACCTATGTGAGAATGCTATTCATTGACTACAGACAACAGCTCAGCTAATGACCCTGGGACTAAACGCCTCCCTCTGCAACTGGATCCTGGACTTCCTKACAATCGGTAACAGGTAGGTAGCAACACATCCGCCACGCTGATCATCAACACAAGGGCCTCTCAGGGGTTTCGTGCTCAGTCCCCTCCTGTACTCCCTGTTCACTCWTGACTGCACGGCCAGGTACAACTCCAACACCATCATTAAATTTGCCTAAATTTGCCTGATAACCGACAACGACGAGGCAGCCTATAGGGAGGAGGTCAGAGACCTGGCCATGTGGTGCCAGGACAAAAAACCTCTCCCTCAACGTGATCAAGACAAATGGGAGATGATTGTGGACTACAGGAATAAGAGGACCGACCACTCCCCCATTCTCATTGTCATGACGTTGGGTTGGGGGTAGGTTTATGACAGTCATAAATACCTCTTTCCCCCTTTTTCTCTCTCCCTACTATAACTGATGTGACATAAAAAAAAACCTTGGTTAACATAGAGATTCTGGGTAACATCAGAAGTTGGGGGAAATGAACTATATTCTGGTAACCCGACCAACTGAACATATGTGGTGGTACTTAAGGTATATTATGTCAGTTCGGTTGCCCTCTGACACATTCTCATCAATGATAGAATGACATAAGCTCTACTGTGGAAAGTCTAAACGTCAGAGGTATCGGATTCACTTGGAATTGTTGTTTAATTCAAATGTTTGAATATGACATTATTTGTGAAGAGGTGAAATGTAATTTTAGCTTCCAAATGAGAGATCTGTGCTTTCATAAGTTTTCCTCTGCTCACAGTGGTCCGCCCCTGTGAAGAGGCATGGGNTGACTGCACGGCCAGGTACAACTCCAACACCATCATTAAATTTGCCTAAATTTGCCTGATAACCGACAACGACGAGGCAGCCTATAGGGAGGAGGTCAGAGACCTGGCCATGTGGTGCCAGGACAAAAAACCTCTCCCTCAACGTGATCAAGACAAATGGGAGATGATTGTGGACTACAGGAATAAGAGGACCGACCACTCCCCCATTCTCATTGTCATGACGTTGGGTTGGGGGTAGGTTTATGACAGTCATAAATACCTCTTTCCCCCTTTTTCTCTCTCCCTACTATAACTGATGTGACATAAAAAAAAACCTTGGTTAACATAGAGATTCTGGGTAACATCAGAAGTTGGGGGAAATGAACTATATTCTGGTAACCCGACCAACTGAACATATGTGGTGGTACTTAAGGTATATTATGTCAGTTCGGTTGCCCTCTGACACATTCTCATCAATGATAGAATGACATAAGCTCTACTGTGGAAAGTCTAAACGTCAGAGGTATCGGATTCACTTGGAATTGTTGTTTAATTCAAATGTTTGAATATGACATTATTTGTGAAGAGGTGAAATGTAATTTTAGCTTCCAAATGAGAGATCTGTGCTTTCATAAGTTTTCCTCTGCTCACAGTGGTCCGCCCCTGTGAAGAGGCATGGGCTAATAGACTTTTCAGACACACCCCTCTCCCTCCACTATATAAAGCCACGAACCAGAATATAACTTTCTGTTCCGGGTACTCTAGGATGACGATCCAGTGTCAGAATGGTTCAGATAATAACTATAGATGAAGCCAACATCAGCATGGACTTTGATTGTGAATGGTATGAACTTTGAACTCGTATTCACTAYAGAAGTGATATCTCCTAGCCTTTGAGTTAGCAACAGCTAAACGCAGGTTCGGAAGGACAGTCCAAGTATCCCGTCTAATACACACAACGTTCCCGTGACTACCAGAGACATTCTTCAAAGGACAGAGGACTCGGGTTGGCGACACGGGCCATCTACCACCAACCTACGGAAGCGCAGCTCAGAGTAAATATTCATTGCATTTTCCTCTTCAAATGGGCGGTAATTTAGAATGTATAAGATACTGTATTTACGATAGTACAGCTCGCCTATGTTCAAGTCTCCCGCTCTTCCACTAGGACTCAGCCCCTTTCCTTTGTGTAACAAGCTGTCATATCTATTCCGCCCGCTAGGGACGTTTTTCTGTGTGAAGTAATTTGTGATCAAGTTATGAGTTAATTGTATATGTGTGATTCTGTGTGATTAGTTAGGTATTTAGTAAATAAATGATTAAACCCAATTTTGTATTGCTGGTTCAACTTGTTAGCCAGGATTCTTGCAGATAATCAAGGACTTACAACTTTCAGATGAGACTGAATAAAATGACGATTAATGTGACTGCTATTTAGTAAAATATTACTAAATCTATAAGAGTTTATTCGAAAGATAACAGCTCTATAAATATTCTTTCGTGGTGTCCCTCTCTAGTTAATTCATATTTGCATGATTAGTTCAATCAGGTAATATTAATTACGGAGAAATTATTTTATAGAATAGCATGTCATAGCAATYAATCTGGCATAGTCAAAGACACGACATCATCGATGCAGTGGAGCAGGTTGAGAGCGAGAGTGTCCACATCACCAACAAACTAACATGGTCCAAGCACACCAAGACAGTCCTGAAGAGGGCACAACAAAACACATTCCCCCTCAGGAGACTGAAAATATTTGGCAAGGGTCCTCAGATCCTCAAAATGTACTACAGCTGCACCATCGAGAGCATCCTGACTGTTGCTCACTGCCTGTATGGCAACTGCTCGACGTCCGACACAAGGCACTACAGAGGGTAGTGCCAAAACATCACTGCCATCCAGGACCTCTATACCAGGCGGTGTCAGAGGAAGGCCCTAAAAATGTCAAGGACCCCAGCCACCCTAGACTTAGACTGTTATCTCTGCTACCCACGGCAAGTGGTACCAAGAGCCCAAGTCTAGGTCCAAGAGACTTCTAAACAGCTTCACCCCCAAGCCATAAGACTCTTGAACTCTTGCAAATGACTACCCAGACTATTTGCAGTGCGCCAACACCCCCCCCCCCCCCCCCCCTCTTTTCACCACTGCTACTCTCTGTTGTATCATCAAGCATAGTCACTTTAATAACTCTACCTACATGTACATACTACCTCAACTAACCGATGCCCCCCCATTGACTCTGTATCGGTCCCCCCTGTATATAGTCCGCTATGTTATTTCACTGCTGCTCTTTAATTACTTGTTACTTTTATCTCTTATATTATCTGTGTTTTTAAACTGCATTGTTGGTTAGGGGCTCGTAAGTAAGCATTTCATGTAGGTCTACACCTTGTTGTTTTTGGCACATGTGACTAATACATTTGATTTGAGTTCACTACTAGCTCAGCCTGGTAATAAACACAGTGTAGTTTTTCTCTGTTAAGTCAAACAGCAGTTACCTTGCAGCTATCAGATCATCTAAAAGTAGCCAGTTCCGGTTCTGCTTGCTCTACGTCTGGAGAAAGAGTACGACTTTTGCTTGTGAGACTTTTAATAGGGTCAAAAGGGAATGAAAGTATTATAGAGTATTTTTTTTTCAGTGTCCTCGCGGACATCTGCCGAATACCTGCCCTGCCGTTAAAAAGGATGGAAAACAGTGCCTGACAGGCGGGCAGAGGACACTGTCTAGCTGTGCGCTCCCGCCTTCCGATGGGCACAGCAGGTGGAGGCTTGGGCCGAGGAGCACTGTCTACTGGCGCTCCCGCTTCCCGATGGCACAGCAGGTGTGGAGGCTGGGCAGAGGACACTGTCTACTGGTCGCCTCCGCTCCCGATGGCAGCAGCAGGTGGGAGGCTGGGGCAGAGGACACTGTCTACTGGTCGCGTCCCGCTATCCCGTATGCGATCACAGCAGGTGGGAGGCCGCAGCTGCGGGCACCATTGTTGGTATGTTCAAGCCTCTCTAAGCCTGTGCTTAGGTTAGGTGCGTAGCACGGTTTTGTGCTAGTTAGCAAGCACATGTGTCGCCCTGCCTTCCCTAAGCGTATTACCGGAAAGAAAAAAAATGTTCCCAACTGGTGGGGCATAATGACACTGTCTACCAATTGTCCCCTCCTCTCGCTAGCACAGCAGAGTGGGAGGCTGGAACGACACCGTGTGTTAGCTAGCTTGCTAGTTAGGGACACTGTGTGCTAGCTAGCATGCTAGTTAGCTGGCTAGCATAGAGTGTTTTTCTCTCCAGCCTGCCAAACACCTGCACTCCCCGTTGTTAACAGAACTGAGGGAAAACGGTGCCCGATAGGTGGGACACACTGTCTACCGGTGTACAACTAGCTAGCTACCGTTGTTGCCCCGTCTCTTCTTCTGTGGGGTTTATCAGCGACATGTTTTTAAACTTCCCATGCAGTCATAGGTGACCCGATTCAGGAAGCACATGTCACAAGTCACGACTTCACAGGAGAGCCGATTGATAAAAAATATTTATTTTAGCTGGCTGGCTCATTAGCTAACGTTACATGACGTGTGTGAACTTACTCTTTGTTTACCTAGCTATGTTCATTTTTTTACCTAGCTAGCTATGTCTTTATGTCTTAAGCTAAAGTCTACTGTTAGCTAGCTAGCTAATGTTAGCTGGCTGGCTTCCTAGCTGACATCATTATTCGTATTCCAGAGCCATTTGCTTTTCTAGTTAGAGCCTAACATTGAACCTGGTATGTTAGCTCCCAGCACTGTGGCATTGTTGGCACTGTTCATTGTTGTTTAACTAGCTAAAGTTAGCTGGCAGGCTCATTAGCTAACGTTACGTGACATGTGTACCACAACCGTTAAATATGGTCGGGGCCAGTAAACATCTGCAAAAAAGCGTAATGAAATTGTTGCCAGCAGATGTTATCCATAGGTAAATAAATCATCGGCCAGAGCGTCAATTGTGCGCTCCGAGAACGAAACGAGATGGGTAGGGCTAAAGCGTAAGAGGGTGTGAACGATGCTGAATGGGTGTAGACAAAGAAGAGCTCTTCACTAGATACCAAAACATTCAAAGGCCATTTTCTCAAAAGTGAGTTTACAAGTTGGTCTACTTTCAAAGCAATTACTTTCCCATTGTTGCTCAAATGCAGTGTATGATATACCATTTTTGTAGCTCTGAGTCTCTGCTTTCATGCAATATAAAAAACACAATTTCAAATTTTGCTACATAAGACCGAATCCAGGTGGTGAGTCTCATATGATGACAAACACAAGCAGTATCTTTAACAGCACCGTTTCTAGACAGACAACAGAGGATGTTTTGATAAACAGACTATTAGAATTAGATTATATATTATAACAAACTTTACCTTTTCAGATAACTTTCATAAAAAATAGTCAAAATGAAAATCTTACCCCCATTTTATGCTCCACCACAATTAAAATTTTATCAAATGACATTTGATAAAATGTCAATGTGAACAGAAACAAATTGTGAAATGTATTCATTTGGGATCTGGTGTTCACTTGGGAATCTCTTTCTTATTGGTCTATTGACTCATTTTGCAGGCCAAAACTCCATCCTGAAATTCCATTTCAAAACTCCACCCGTAAAAAAATCAACTCAAACTCTACACCAACTCCACTCCAAAACTCCATCCCAAAACTCCATCCTAAAACAGGCAGAAATTTCCAGAGCTCTTTTTTACCCCCTTTTTACCCCAAGGCTCGAGAGGCAAAGGCTGAGTCATGAGTCTTCCGAAACATGACTAGCCAAACTGCGTTTCTTAACACAAACTTTACCTCTTCAGTTAACTTTCATAAGAAATGCTCAAATTTAAAAGTATTTTACCCCTATTTTGTGTTCCACCTCCACAATTATAAGTATTAAAAACACTAGATAAGATGTCAATGTGAACTAATTTGTAAATTGCACTCATTTGGGATCTGGTGTTACACTCAAAGGACATTATCATAATTTCCTCAATTTCTATTATTCCAGTATTATTCCAACCTCATAGTGTGGAAATATATATATATATATATACACACACCAGTTATGCTAATTTGGATCGTTTTTGTATTTATACTTTTTCATAACGACACCTACAAGTTTGATGTCAGACTACAATATAATGTTCATGATGTCAATGTGACAACTGTCTCCAGACATGTCAAGAGATGTAGTATAAACCAGTCTTTAGTCTTGATATCTTTGGTTGTTTACTACACTACTGTACTCCCTCTGTTTAGCACATGGCCTCACATGTGAATCCTTAAAGAGATGGGTTGGGTCGATACTGAATGGGGGTAGACAAAGAAGAGCTCTCCAGTAGGTGTACCAAAACATTCAAGGCCCATTACCTCAAGTGGTATTACAAGTTTATCAACTTTCAAAGCAGAATTACTTTCCCATTGTTCTTCAAATGTAGTGTATGATAAACCATTTTCTAGCTCTGAGTCTCTACTTTTATTCAATGTAAAAAACCCAATTTCTAATATTGATACATAAGACCGAATCGAGCCGGTCGGTCCCAGTTGTCGTCTCATTGTTCCTTAGGGAGCTCGTTCTATAACACAGACGTGGGTGATTTCTGTCCCAGGTAGATGCAAAGATCTGGTAACTTCCCAAAAATTATTTGAAAAGAATCAGGAAGGAATAAGATTTTTTTGGGCCCCAACCTGTTACTCAATCATTGAAACGTTTTGATATTTTTATGCAGGGACATAAAACGCCAGGCCCGATTCAGATCTAGTGTGATTGAGGCATAAATATCAGCTTTAGGCAACTGTTTTGGCCCGATTCAGATCTAGTGTGATTGAGGCATAAATAGCAGCTTTAGACAACTGTTTTGGCTCTGGCTCTAACGCTACACCAACTGTGGAAAGCTGTTAGATAGCAATATGATGTTGCTATTGTTACAGCACTATTTACATCATTTAGCAGACACTCTTATCCAGAGCTCGGGTTAAGTGTCTTGTTCAAGGGCACATTGACAGACTTTTCACATCATTTGTTCGGGGATTAGATCCAGAGACCTTTCATTTACTTACCCAACGCTCTAGGCTACCTGCTGCCCTATCTGACAGAAAGCTAGAGGCTAAGGTTGGATGCTAGACCTGAACTGGCTGTGGTAGCTACTAGCTAGCTAGTTCATTCACCTCAGTCGAGACGGGATGAACCATTACAACACTAACGTTACATGTCAGTTTGAGATGGMAGACGTTTTACATGCACCCAGACTATTGTGTTTTTTTGTTCGCTTATTGGCATTTGCAACAGTCGAGACGGGATGAAACATTAGCTAACGTTAAATGTCAGTTTCACTACTAGCTCAACAGTGGGAATAAACACTAGTGTAGTTTTTTTCTGTTGAGTCAATCAGTTACCTTGCCAGCTACATCAGCCAATTTAAGACTAGCTGGTTTCTGCTCTGCTTGCTTTTACAACAGAGAAAAGTACGACCTTTGCTTGTGAGACTTTTGAATTTGGGTCAAAAGGGTAATAAAAGTATTATCGGACAATTTTTTTTTTTTGTACAGTGTCCTTCACGACCACCTGCACTCACTGTCATTAACAGAACTGTGGGAAAAATGCGCCTGTCAGGCTGGGGCAGAGGACACTGTCTACCGGTCGCTCCCGCATCCTGATGGCACAGCAGGTGGGAGGCTGCAGCGACACCATGTTCTAGCTAACCAGCTAGCTTGCTAGTTAGCTAAACTTTGTGCTAGCTTGCTAGTTAGCAAGCACATGGTATCACCCTGCCTCTCTACTGCTGTGTATCAGAGAAAACCGTGCCCAACAGGAAGGGGCGAAGGACACTGTCTACCTGTCACCCCCGCCTCCCGCAAGCAGAGCAGGTGGGAGGCTTGAGATACACAGTGTGTTAGCTAACTTGCTAGCTTGCTAGTTAGGGACACCGTGTGCTAGCTAGCTAGCATGCTAGCAGAGAGTGTCCTTCGCTCCCGCCTGCCAAACATCTGCACTTGCCTTCTGTAATAGACCTAGAGAAAAACAGTGGCTGACCGGCGGGACGAAGGACACTGTCTACCAGTTTAGGGCTAGCTATCTACCGTTGTCACCTCCGCCTCGGTGACATGTTTTTAATCTTCTCGTGC
The DNA here is from genome assembly GCF_002910315.2 of Salvelinus sp. IW2-2015. NCBI lineage: Eukaryota > Metazoa > Chordata > Actinopteri > Salmoniformes > Salmonidae > Salvelinus > Salvelinus sp. IW2-2015. The sequence continues at coordinate 112,246 of NW_019944331.1, read as the reverse complement.
ATTTATATGATAAACACAAGCAGTATCTTAAACAGCACCGTTTTAAGGCAGATGATGTTCATGATCGTTTGATAAACAGACTTTTGATACTTAATTAAAATGGGGGGAAATTACATGATACCTTAAGTTATTACATTATGTGTTATTACAGTAATTATTGGTTATTACATTATAATTTGCAGTATGCCTGTCGGGCCCTTCACTCCTAGTGCCACTGACAAGGGGCCAATGTGTCACTAGAGGCAGGACTGATAACCTAAAAACTGTCTAATGTTGAATGTCCAAGCCAGTATCAAGGATTTACTGCTCAATTTATTCCGTATACTTTGACTTGTCTAGTCATTCCATAAATGTTTTTGTGTATTGTACCTTGACTAATCAAATTCTTCCATGTATTAAAACAACAGTTTGGTGTGTTATTAATTGATCAATCAAGTCATTCTGTACATTTCACCTTTTTTATTTACAATATTAACCTGACATCATTCCATAAAAAACGTTCTGTCAGATCCATCATCCCTTCTGTTTAGCCAGATAATACTTCCTGCTGACCAGCGAATCACATCAAAGTGCTCTTTGCTGCCTGGTGTGCTCTCTCGGGAGGCCACCCCTATGATCAAAAGACCTTGAAAAAACAAATATACAACAACATATGTCAATTTTGCTCACTGGGATTCTTCCAAATCTCCTTTACTTGAACTTGAGCGAAGCCTGGGCATCGAAGGATACTGCTGTGGAGCCCTGGTTGGTGGTGATCAGGGGTCAATGCTGTTTCACATTGACGTTGCATGTGGAGCCCTGGTTGGTGGTGATCAGGGGTCAATGCTGTTTCACATTGACGTTGCCACAGGATCCTGGATGGTACATCCTGAATGAGAAGAATCAGAGGAGGTTGGTTAGGTTGGAAATGTCATCAGCTGTAACATTGTCTCAACAGTGATGAATACCAAGTGCTGTACAGGACATTCAGATAGTACTGAAGCTTTGTGATGGGAAGATGTGGCTGTTACTGCAGTGGTGTGGAGGCTGCATTGTGGGGCCTGGTGGACTGACAGAGTTGGTGGGATGAGATGGAGGAGTCTGGAGGTCAAAACATGATGAACAAACAAAACAAGAAAACATCAGAAATACTGATTTAACTGTTAAAGTCTCAGATATATGTCAGGAATACTTTAGACACAGTTTGTTATGATAAAACAACATTTACAACAGGTATAACTGGGTTCAGCTGGATTAGACTGAATTAAAGGATGGTTGACCCAATGCAATGTGTAGAGCAGTTGTGTTCCTTGTTGGCAGTGGAAGCTGGAACACACATCACCCCAATCATCACACCTACAGACATTCTTGCTATGTGTGTCCACGGTCGCTTGTATGGAGACGCAGTGGAAGCTGGAACACACATTCATACACCTACCAGAACAATTCTGCTACTGTGTGTCACGTCGTTGTATGGGACCAAAGCACAGCGTGGTAAGCGTACATTCTTATTTATAAAGAAAGCAACACTGAACAAACTAACAAAACAACAAAACGAACGTAAAAGCAATACGGATACAGGCAACACGCAGACAGGTCAACTAATACGCAGACAGGCATACTAAACATAGAATAGAAACCCACAAAATACCCAAGGGAATATGGGTAACCTAAGTATGGTCCCCAATCAGAGACAACGATAAACAGCTGCCTCTGAGAACCAATTCAAGGCCACCATAACATTTACATAAACCTAGACTGTGATGCTCAATACCCTCGCGTTAGGCGGCATATTCTGAACTTGAGTATCTACAAGAACCCGGCTACAAGCCATGATTCAAATATCGATATTACTTCAGCTCTCCTCTCGGTCATTTTTAGGGGCACCACTAGACCTTCCTAAAGCCACAAATCACTGATAATTGGAGGAGAAAATAGTCAGACTAATACACTAAAGGCGTGTCATGGGGAAGCAGTGACAATTTGGGTCTAGTCAAGTTCTTTATGTTCCTCTAGAGCCTCTCTCAGGGAATGTGTCAGTGTAACAGAGGTAGTATCACGTTGACGTCACTGGAGAAGAATCTGTACTTACCTGATCTGTGGCCTCGCCTGGTTCCTCCCAGAAGCGGAGGTGGAACAACGTGGTGGATAATGGGGGGGAGGGTGATACCAGCCGCTCAACAACAGACCAACAGGCAGTTCTGGGAAACAGATGAACATTTCTGAGAAGTCACACCCCTACCTTTGTCTTGACATATAAATTATTGTTTGGTTTTGTACAAGCTGTGGTATATAGATGCAGAATCCAGTGGGGTGAATAAACCTGGTTTGAGCTTTTCTCTGCATTCGTCACACAGTGACACAGTGCATCTAGTCTATGAGACCAGGCTGTCTACACACAGTGACACAGTGCATCTAGTCTATGAGACCAGGCTGTCTACACAGTGACACAGTACATCTAATCTATGAGACCAGGCTGTCTACACACAGTGACACAGTACATCTAGCCCCACAAGAGAAAAAGAGATGTCTATAGTTTCTTCCTGACATAGGGGACGCCTGGCGCCAGAGTTATACTGCTGTGTTGTCCGCATCTCTAAACATGTCTATGAGTTTCTTCCTTTACATAGGGACGCCTGGCGCCCAGAGTTTATCCTGCTGTGTTACTCATTTTTGCAGCTGTATTTTTGGTTTCTACCGTCAGTCTCTCAGTTTGTATTCCTTTTCCTGTGTTAGGTCTGCAGCTACTAGTATTTTCTTTAATATTAGTCTAGCTGACAGTTTATATTTTTATTATTGCTGCTCTTTCATTTATGAACTTCCTGATTTTGTTCTATTGATATCCACCCTGTTTCCCTCCTATTGATATCCACCCTGTTCCTCCTATTGATATCCACCCTGTTCCCTCCTGTTGATATCCACCTCTGTTTCCCTCCTATTGATATCCACCCTGTTCCCTCCTATTGATATCCACTCTGTTCCTCCTATTGATATCCACCTGTCCCTCCTATTGATATCACCTGTTCCTTCCTATTGATATCCACCCTGTTCCTCCTATTGATATCCACCCTGTTCCCTCCTATTTGATATCCACCCTGTTTCCCTCCTATTTATATCCACCCTGTTCCCTCCTATTGATATCCACCCTGTTCCTCCTATTGATATCCATCATGTTCCTCCTATTGATATCCACCCTGTTCCCTCCTATTGATATCCACCCTGTTCCCTCCTATTGATATCCACCCTGTCCCTCCTATTGATATCCACCCTGTTTCTCCTATTGATATCCCCCTGTTCTCCTATGATATCCACTGTTCCCTCCTATTGATATCCATGTTATTTTCCTTTCTCT
>NW_019944331.1:95195-105633 GCF_002910315.2 Salvelinus sp. IW2-2015 | reverse complement strand
TCTATGAGACCAGGCTGTCTACACAGTGACACAGTACATCTAAGTCTATGAGACCAGGCTGTCTACACACAGTGACACAGTACATCTAGTCTATGAGACCAGGCTGTCTACATGACACGTACATCTAGTCTATGAGACCAGGCTGTCTACACACAGTGACACAGTACATCTAGTCTTTGAGACCAGGCTGTCTACATGACACAAGCATCTAGTCTATGAGACCAGGCTGTCTACACAGTGACACAGTACATCTAGTCTATGAGACCAGCCTGTCTACATGACACAGTGCATCTAGTCTATGAGACCAGGCTGTCTACATGGACAGTACATCTAGTCTATGAGACCAGGGACGCGCGCATGGAAGAGCACTAGTAAGCCAGTGACTCCGCCCCTGTAATAGGGTTAGAGGCAGAGAATCCCAGTGGAGAGAGGGGAACCGGCCAGGCAGCAGGACAGCAAGGGCGGTTCGTTGCTCCAGTGCCTTTCCGTTCACCTTCACACTCCTGGGCCAGACTACACTCAATCATATGACCACTGAAGAGATGAGTCTTCAATAAAGACTTAAAGGTCGAGAATAAGTCTGCGTCTCTCACATGGATAGGCAGACCAATCCATAAAAATGGAGCTCTATAGGAAAAGCCTGCCTCCAGCTGTTTGCTTAGAAGTTCTAGGACAGTAAGGAGGCCTGCGTCTTGTGACCGTAGCGTATGTGTAGGTATGTACGTGTTACGTTCCCCAGTTTCTTTGTTTGTGGGTTTGTTTCTAATTGTGTGTTTCAGGATGGCTTCCTGAAATTCTAAGCAGCTGATTGGTCAGCCCATTGCAGATTGGAGCTCTGACCCGCCCTCTCGTCAGGAGATGCAGCTGTCTGCAATTACCGACTCCTTAGGCAGCTTTAAATGTCAGTGTTCCTTTGTTAGTGTCAGGACCCGGTTACAAACTCTGGTCTCCGTTGTGAGAAACAGTCACTTAGCAAACTGAGTCACTAATTGTCAGCAGAATCCAGAAGATGAGCAGTACTTGAGACGGTGTTTTAATAAAGTAAAAAGGAAAGTTCTTCAGGCAAAAATATCAATCCACAACGTCAAAAGTAATTCCAAGAGAAAAATGTATATCCTCCAAGACACAAGGAAAATTCCACAAAGTGGCAAAACAGCAGGGAAAAACAAACCTCAAAGAATAATCAAAAATAAACAAGAACAAAACCAGAGTACCTCAAGAAAATCCAACTAGAGAACAAATGTTCACAGCATGGCTGGGTGCTAACATACAAACACAGAGCAAAGAACTGAGGAACACTAAGGGTTTAAATACTTTCAAGGGAAATGAGGCACAGGTGCAAAAATAACTGGAACAAGGGAAAAAACAAAAGGGTCAAAAAGGCACAATGGGGGCATCTAGTGACCAAAACCTGAACAATCATCAAATCCTGACAGTCTGTGCCTCGACCTAGGTTGGGCAACACTAACATGGCGGTGTTAGCCTTAGCAATGTCACTAGGATAAAGACATCCTCCATTCCTGCCATTATTGAAAGAGATCGTGATACCTCACATCTCAAAATAGGGCTACTTAATGATTATTGCACTATTGGTTATTGGTTATTACCCGTCTCTGGGTTTTTATAATTGTTCTCTCTTTTTGAGTATCTGCTTACTTCAAATGTTATTACTTGTATGTTTCTCTGTACTGTTTATTATTCTACCTTGCATAACAGTATGCAATGTTTAATGGTCTTACTGGGCAATCGCTGATATCGTCATGACATTTATTACCATTTTATTTTGTAATGTTCATGTATTTTTTATTTATTCTGACTGTTCAAACTTCTAGTGTTATATTACTTCAATGGTTATTCATGTCCCATTCACACGTTCCTCCTTTAGTGGGGGACTGGGTGCGTCCTCCCTGCCAGGTCACAGTCAAGTCACGGTCCGGGAGAAGTGTGAGACCCCTTCCGCACCAACAGCAGAGAACTTTTACACACCTCTTACGCTTTCCTAAACTAACTGCAAATTCAGCCTTTTTCTAATATACTTCCTCGTCACAGAAAAAAGCGGTATTAAACAGGGTTATACCTGTCTGAGTAGTCCCTAATTGATTCACTTCCTCGGCACAATAGGCGGTAAACATAGGTCTCCTGACTGATTCAATTCAATAAGATGAATGGTTTGCGTTTGGGGACAAACTCAAACAGGTCTAAACAAACAAGTCTGGCCAAACTGAATCAGACAACACAATCCAAACTCAAACAGGTCTGAACAAACAAGTCTGGCCAAACTGAACCAGACAACAAAATCCTAACTCAAACAGACTGAACAAACAAGTCTGGCCAAACTGAATCAGACAACACAATCCTAACTTGAACAGACTGAACAGACTGGTCAGATGAACCACCTGAACAAGACAGGTGAATAACCCCACTCAACTGAACCATCCAAAACAGATGAAACACACAACTCCCAATCTGCAGCGGCCACACTAATGTTTATTTTATACTTTCACTGTTGCAACCCTTAAAGCTTTTTGCATGTTTTAATGTTTATTCTTTCATTATTTTACATGCATTTATTGAATTCAAAAGCTCCCGATATCTTTAGTTCAATACATTTTGAGAGACCTACTTGGTGTTTCTATTGCTCTCGAAACGGATCACACAAACTATAACTATAAGTAAGAACTGGGGCGGCAGGTAGTCTCGTGGTTAGAGTGTAGAGGAGGCAGGTAGCCTAGTGGTTAGAGTGTAGAGGTGTCAGGTAGTCTAGTGGTTAGAGTGTAGAGGTGGCAGGTAGCCTAGTGGTTAGAGTGTAGAGGTGTCAGGTAGTCTCGTGGTTAGAGTGTAGAGGAGGCAGGTAGCCTAGTGGTTAGAGTGTAGAGGTGGCAGGTAGTCTAGTGGTTAGAGTGTAGAGGTGGCAGGTAGTCTCGTGGTTAGAGCGTTGGACTAATAACTTGAAAGGTTGCAACATCAAATCCCTGAGCTGACAAGGTAAAAATCTGCCGTTCTGAACAAGGCAGTTAACCCACTGTTCCCAGGTAGGCCGTCATTGTACATAAGAATTTATTCTTAACTGACTTGCCTAGTAAATAAAGGTTACATAACTTGTTAGATAAAAACTTAGCTTACCTCTCATCGAGGTGGCCACCTGTTTGCGTAATTTGTCCAGAAAGACCCGTCTGCAGTCGCAGAGTTTTCCACCATTTGCTGGTCCCTTGTAGCCACTCCTGGCAAGCTTGACATTTATGTCGTGGAAATATTCACTCAATCATATTTCTCAGATACCAGAACTTGTGAATTCAAATAGACTTTATTACAAAGTAACAAGCCGAGCTTGGCCATGGACCATCTGCCGGACTCAGTCTCAGTCCACTCCTTTTATACAGTTTCATGCTTATAGAAGTGTCATAGTCCCTCCCCTTTATGCTAATAACCAGATCCCCTCGGCTTTACTCCACCATTGTTTCCAAATCTAAGTTCTTTCCTCGAGGTGGGGTTCCCCTCTCCTCTAGGTGGGGTTCCCCTCTCCTCTAGGTGGGGTTCCCCTCTCCTCTAGGTGGGGTTCCCCTCTCCTCTAGGTGGGGCCCCAACTGGTTAAACTGTAGTAGGTCCACATAGATACTAGTCATGCTGGTGTAGTCTATAGCTGAGCTGGTTAAACTGTAGTAGGTCCACCATAGATACTAGTCATGCTGGTGTAGTCTATAGCTGAGCTGGTTAAAACTTAGTAGGGTCCACATAGATACTAGTCATGCTGGTGTAGTCTATAGCTGAGCTGGTTAAACCGTAGTAGGGGTCCACATAAGATACTAGTCATGCTGGGTGTAGTCATATAGCTGAGCTAGTTAAACTGTAGTAGGTCCACATAGATACTAGTCATGCTGTGTAGTCTATAGCTGAGCTGGTTAAACTGTAGTAGGTCCACATAGATACTAGTCATGCTGTGTAGTCTATAGCTGAGCTGGTTAAACTTAGTAGGTTCCACATAGATACTATCAATGCTGGTGTAGTCTATAGCTGAGCTGGTTAACTGTAAGAGAGCTCACATAAGAACTAGTCATGCTGGTTGTAGTCTATAGCTGAGCTGGTTAAAACTTGTAGTAGGTCCACAATAGATACTAGTCATGCTGGTGTAGTCTATAGCTGAGCTGGTTAAACTGTGAGATGGGTCCACATAGATACTAGTCATGGCTGGTGTGTCTAAGCTGAGCTGGATTAACTGTAGTGGGGTCAACATAGATACTAGTCATGCTGGTGTAGTCTTAAGCTGAGCTGGATATAAACTGTAGTAGGGTTCACATAGATACTAGTCATTGCTGGTGTGAGTCTATAGCTGAGCTGAGTTAAAACTGGTAGTAGGGTCCACATAGAATTCTAGTTATGCTGTGTAGTCTATAGCTGAGCTGGTTAAACTGTAGTAGGTCCACATAGATACTAGTCATGCTGGGTGTAGTCTATAGCTGAGCTGGTTAAACTGTTAGTAGGGTCCACATAGATACTAGTCATGCTGGTGTAGTCTATAGCTGAGGCTGGTTAAACTGTAGTAGGGTCCACATAGATACTAGTCATGCTGGTGTAGTCTATAGCTGAGCTGGTTAAACTGTAGTAGGGTCCACATAGATACTACTCCATGCTGGTGTAGTCTATAGCTGAGCTGGTTAAACTGTAGTAGGGTCCACATAGATACTAGTCATGCTGGTGTAGTCTATAGCTGAGCTGGTTAAACTGTAGTAGGGTCCACATAGATACTAGTCATGCTGGTGTTAGTCTATAGCTGAGCTGGTTAAACTGTAGTTAGGGTCCACATAGATTACTAGTCAGTGCTGGTGTAGTTTATAGCTGAGCTGGTTAAACTGTAGTAGAGGTCCACATAGATACTAGTCATGCTGGTGTAGTCTATAGCTGAGCTGGTTAAACTGTAGTAGGGTCCACATAGATTACTAGTCATTGCTGGTGTAGTCTATAGCTGAGCTGGTTAAACTGTAGTAGGTCCACATAGATACTAGTCATGCTGTGTGTAGTCTATAGCTGAGCTGGTTAAACTGTAGTAGGTCCACATTAGATACTAGTCATGCTGGGGTGATGGCCCCCAGATGTGATGATTCATTCTGCTCTGTTTTATCTACAATGATTTAACTGACTTGATCTCAGAAGATGTCTGAATTAAATTCAATGTTTTCATATTTTTTGTAATTGCAATGTTTTTAATCTTGTACATTTCCATGAATCATGATGTCTGGTTTTTGAGTATATTGGTTGTCATTCAGAACCATTGATGTTTTCTCAGTTGGTTCTCTGTCTCTATGTAATTCTCCTCATATCATTGATCAGCTTGTTGGTCCTAATTGATGTGTTCTCTGTCACCTGGAGCTGCATGGAAAATGGTCCAGGAACTAAAGGACAATTCAGGACTAGTCAGCCCACTACAAGCTGGTATCACTTACTTTCTATAAACTATATGGACTGGTTTCCCAGACACAGATTAATCCTAGTCCTGGACTAAAAAGTATGTTCAATGTAGATGTCCAGGAAACCGGCCCTAAATGTGTCATCTTTCATCCTCCCATACTGCTCAGTCCAGCAACATTAAACCTGTCCAGCAGGTGGTGCTATTGACCAAACAATAAAACCAGCAGATATCTTGACTTGCCACTCAGAGTATATCAGTAATGTTCAGAATAGCTACTTTAATATCATTGGAGATTGATGGTCTTTTAATCCACTATCCAGACAGGAACAGATGAAGTTAGGTCTGCTACTGTTCAGTGATTAAATATGATTTATGGTGATGGGAAATAATAAAAAACACTAAACTTCATCTAGTAATAGTTTTCCTTTGTTATTTATTCCAAGGTGTGTCTTTAACTTGTAAATGGATGCGTGGAGGTGAGCTAGTGGTTGGCTGATAGAATAGAATGAAAAGGGAGGAGGGGAGGAAGAGGGGAGGAATGAAGGGCTGTTCAAGAAACCAGATGAGGAAGATGTTCAGGGGATTACTGTCTCTGTTCCCAAATGGTTCCCTATTCCTACGTAGTGCACTACGGTGCTTCTGACCAGGTCTAAAGTAGTGTTCTACGTAGGGAATAGGGTGTTAGATTATTACAATATCATGCTTTAGTGTTTGGCACAACAATATATCAGATCTCCACCCCCCCACTTCCTGTCTGTCATCCCCCAGTTCTATAAAGACTTCCTCTCATTGAACTGGGCCTCATTCTAAATGGTCACTTTGTATTGATAGTCCATATTGGACTTTACTATGGTTCTACATACAGTACCTGATTGATAGTCCATACTGGACTTTACTATGGTCTACATACAGTACCTGTATTGATAGTCCATACTGGTCTTTACTATGGTTCTACATACAGTACCTGTATTGATAGTCCATACTTGACTTTACTATGGTTCTACATACAGTACCTGTATTGATAGTCCATACTGGGTCTTTACTATGGTTCTACATACAGTACCTGTATTGATAGTCCATACTGGTCTTTACTATGGTTCTACATACAGTACCTGTATTGATAGTCCATACTGGTCTTTACTAGGTTCTACATACAGTACCTGTATTGATAGTCCATACTGGTCTTTACTATGGTTCTACATACAGTACCTGTATTGATGAGGCATCATCCGGCTGCACAACGAAAGCCAGGGTCGAGTGTGCTCCAGTCTCCAGCAGGGGCAGAAGAACCCTATGGACCTGAAAGATGCAGTGTGCTCCAGTCTCCAGCAGGGGCAGTAAGACCCTATGGACCTGAAAGGGACTGCAGTGTGCTCCAGTCTCCAGCAGGGGGCAGTAAAACCCTATGGACCTGAAAGGGACTGCAGTGTGCCCAGTCTCCACAGGGGGCAGTAAAACCCTAGGACCTGAAAGGGACTGCAGTGTGCTCCAGTCTCCAGCAGGGGCCTATAAACTGAAGGACTGCAGTGTGCTCCAGTCTCCAGCAGGGGGCAGTAAAACCTACTAGACCTGAAAGGAAAGTGAGGAGTAAAAATCAAAGGTGTACATTTACATTTACATTTAAGTCATTTAGCAGACGCTCTTATCCAAACTTACAAATTGGTGCATTCACTTATGACATCCATGGGACAGTACATATAGTGCATCTAAATCTTTTAAGGGGGGGGGGGTCAGAAGGATTACTTTATCGTATCCTAGGTATTCCTTAAAGAGGTGGGTTTCAGGGGGATTTTTCAGAGTAAAAATCAAAGGTGAATTTACATTGGTGTTTCCACTGAATCATATCTCACGAGGCCACAAACTGAAGAAAATGAACTGAACACGGAGGGACTAACTGAACTAAAATAATTATGTAGCTAATGTTTTGCTACAGGTCTCTAACGAATACGACCTCGGATTCAAATCTATCTAAACACAAATACTGAGCATTTCTTTTCCTCGAGGTGGTGGGTTTGTTTGTACTTTGACTTTTCTATTGTTCCATTACATTAAACTCAATCAACCACTGCTATTAAGTATTCAACTATTATATATAGTTTTGTTATCCATGCAATACGCTAGTCATTGTATACAACTTTATCAGGTGAAAGGTGTAAGATCGAGAATGAGGCAAGTCTACCATCTGAGAGTGAGAGAATCACTGGTCCACCCTGCATCAGGTCAGCTATGTTGATCAGACTGTCCAGGATGCTGGGAGCAGAGATGAACTCCCTGACCTGGTACCACCTCTGGAGTTGTCATTTTAATATCAGTTTAAACCCATTACTGCCATGTAACACATAAACCATGTTAATGGAATGAAATGGATCCAGGTTCCATTTATCTACAATAGAATTTTACTGCCTGTGGAACACTTCTCCAAAGTGTCTGAAATCAAGATGACTGCAGGTCTGAATCCCAAACTAATGGGGGAAATGGCTCCATCTAATAAGATGGAATTTAGAGGTATAAACCTTTCTATTGGGGTGAACCATCCCCTTAACATTACAGGACCAGTCAACAGTTTGGACACACCTACTCATTCAAGGGTTTTTCTTTATTTTTACTATTTTCTACATTGTAGAATAATGGTGAAGAAATCAAAACTATGAAATAACACAAATGAAATCATGTAGTAACCAACAATGTGTTCAACAAACAAGTGGAGGCCAGGTCATCTGATGCAGCACTCCATCACTCTCCTTCTTGGTCACAAATAGCCCTTACACAGTCTGGAGGTTGTTGGGTCATTGTCCTGTTAAAAAACAAATTATAGTCCCACTAAGCTCAAACCAGAGGGATGGCGTATCACTGCAGAATGCTGTGGTAACCATGCTGGTTAAGTGTGCCTTGAATTCTAAATAAATTCCTGACTAGTGCCATCAAAGCACCATCACACCTCCTCCTCCATGCTTCACGGTGGAAAATACGCATGCAGAGATCATCTGTGTCACCCTATTGCTTTCACCAAAGACACGGCGGTTGAACCAGAAGTCTTACATTTGAACTCATCAGACCAAAGGACAGATTTCCACAGGCTAAAGTCCATTGCTCGTGTTTCTTGGCAAGCAAGTCTCTTCTTCTTATTGGTGACCATTAGTAGTGGTTTCTTTGCAGCAGAATAGTTGTGGGTGTTTCTGTTAACAGAATGTGTTTCTGTTAAAAGGCTGAATATCACTAAAGTAAGCAAAGCCACTATGTGTAGTCCTGGGATTGAGTGTACTTATTGGTATAATTATATAATGGACTATAGTTATCTGTACTTAATCCTATAATGGCCCGTAGTAATATTATAGTCCGATAATGGCATGTAGCAATCTATAATTTCATATAGTAATTGGACTCTTATTATTTTACAGGAAATAATGTATAGGTGCGCCACCAATATAATTGATCCAAGGACCTAGAGGAGAGGGGAACCCCACCTAGAGGAGAGGGGAACCCCGCCTAGAGGAGGAGGGATCCCCGCCTAGAGGAGGGAACCCACCTAGAGGAGAGGGAACCCACCTGAGGAGGGAACCCCACCTAGAGGAGAGGGGAACCCCACCTAGAGGAGAGGGGAACCCCGCCTAGAGGGAGAGAGGAACCCTCGAGGAGAGCACCCTAGAGGATAGGGGAACCCCAGCGAGAGAGGGAGCACCCACCTTGAGGGAGGGGAACCCCACTAGAGGAAGAGGGAACCCACCTAGAGGGGAGGGAGAGGGGAACTCCACCTGAGGGGAGGGAGGGAACCCCACCTGGAGGAGAGGGATCCCACCTAGAGGGGAGGGGAACCCCACTAGGAGGGGGGAACCCACCGTGAGAGGGAACCCCCTAGAGGAGAGGACCCAGGGAGGAACCCCACCTGAGAGGGAGGGGAACCCACCTAGAGGAGAGGGGAACCCCCTAGAGGAAGGGACCCCACCTGAGGAGAGGAACCCCACCTAGAGGAGAGGGGAACCCTCGGGAGGGGACCCCACCTAGAAGAGAGGAACCCACCTAGGACCAAGGGGAACCCCACCTAGAGAGGAGGGAACCCCGCTAGAGGAGGGAACCCCACCTAGAGGAGAGGAACCCCACCTAGAGGAGAGGGGAACCCCACTAGAGGGGAGGGGAACCCCACCTATAGAGGGGCCAGGAGGGGAACCCCACCTAGAGGGAGAGGGGAACCCCACCTAGAGGAGAGGGGAACCCCACCAAGAGAGGAGAGGGGAACCCCACCTAGAGGGAGGGAACCCACCTAGAGGAGAGGGAACCCCCACCTAGAGGAGAGGGGAACCCACCTAGAGAGAGAGGGAACCCCGCCTAGAGGAGAGGGGAACCCCGCCTAGAGGAGAGGGGAACCCCACCTAGAGGAGAGGGGAACCCGCCTAGAGAGAGGGGCACCGCCTAGAGGAGAGGGGAACCCCACCTAGAGGAGAGGGGAACCCCACCTAGAGGAGAGGGGAACCCCACCTAGAGGGAGAGGGGAACCCCACCTAGAGGAGAGGGGAACCCCACCTAGAGGAAGGGGAACCCCACCTAGAGGAGAGGGGAACCCAGAACCTAGAGGAGAGAGACCCCACCTAGAGGAGAGGGGAACCCACCTAGAGGAGAGAGGGAACCCCACCTAGAGGAGAGGGGACCCCCACCTAGAGGAGAGGGGAACCCCACCTAGAGGAGAGGGGAACCCCACCTAGAGGAGAGAGGGAACCCACCTAGAGGAGAGGGGAACCCCACCTAGAGGAGAGGGGAACCCCCACTAGAGGAGAGGGAACCCCACCTAGAGAGGAGGGGAACCCCACCTAGAGGAGAGGGGAACCCCACCTAGAGGAGAGGGGAACCCCACCTAGAGGAGGAACCCCACCTAGAGGAGAGGGGAACCCCACCTAGAGGAGAGGGGAACCCCACCTAGAGGAGAGGGGAACCCCACCTAGAGGAGAGGGAAAACCCCACCTAGAGGGAGGGAACCCCACCTAGAGGAGAGGGGAACCCCACCTAGAGAGAGGGGAACCCCCACCTAAGGAGAGGGGCCAG
>NW_019944331.1:77412-89267 GCF_002910315.2 Salvelinus sp. IW2-2015 | reverse complement strand
CTCCTGCACTTTCCCTTTCAGGTCCATAGGGTTTTACTGCCCCCTGCTGGAGACTGGAGCACACTGTAGTCCCTTTCAGGTCCATAGGGTTTTACTGCCCCCTGCTGGAGACTGGAGCACACTGCAGTCCCTTTCAGGTCCATAGGGTTTTACTGCCCCCCGCTGGAGACTGGAGCACACTGCAGTCCCTTTCAGGTCCATAGGGTTTTACTGCCCCCTGCTGGAGACTGGAGCACACTGCAGTCCCTTGCATTCTTTGTGCAGCCGGATGATGAGGCCCTCATCAATACAGGTACTGTATGTAGAACCATAGTAAAGACCAGTATGGACTATCAATCAGGTACTGTATGTAGAACCATAGTAAGTCCAGTATGGACTATCAATACAGGTACTGTATGTAGAACCATAGTAAGTCCAGTATGGACTATCAATACAGGTACTGTATGTAGAACCATAGTAAAGTCCAGTATGGACTATCAATACAGGTACTGTATGTAGAACCATAGTAAAAACCAGTATGGACTATCAATACAGGTACTGTATGTAGAACCATAGTAAAGTCCAGTATGGACTATCAATACAGGTACTGTATGTAGAACCATAGTAAAGCCCAGTATGGACTATCAATACAAAGTGACCATTTAGAATGAGGCCCAGTTCAATGAGAGGAAGTCTTGACATAACTGGGGGATGACAGACAGGAAGTGGGGGGGTGGAGATCTAATATATTGTTGTGCCAAACACTAAAGCATGATATTGTAATAAATCTACACCCTATTCCCTACGTAAAACACTCCTTTAGACCTGGTCAGAAGCACCGTAGTGCACTACGTAGGGAATAGGGAACCATTTGGAACAGAGACAGTAATTCCCCTGAACATCTTCCTCTTCCTCATCTGGTTTCTTGAACAGCCCTTCACTCCTCCCTCTTCCTCCCCTCCTCCCTTTTCATTCTATTCTATCAGCCACACCACTAGCTCACCTCCACACAATACATTTACAAGTTAAAGACACACCTTGGAATAAATAACAAAGGAAAACTATTACTAGATGAAGTTTAGTGTTTTTTATTATTTCCATCACCATAAATCATATTTAATCACTGAACAGTAGCAGACCTAACTTCATCTGTTCCTGACTCTGGATAGTGGATTAAAAAGACCATCAATCTCCAATGATATTAAAGTACTATTCTGAACATTACTGATATACTGAGTGGCAGTCAAGATATCTGCTGGTTTTATTGTTTGGTCAATAGCACCACCTGCTGGACAGGTTTAATGTTGCTGGACTGAGCAGTATGGGAGGATGAAAGATGACACATTTAGGGACGGTTTCCTGGACATCTACATTGAACATACTTTTTAGTCCAGGACTAGGATTAATCTGTGTCTGGGAAACCAGTCCATATAGTTTAGTAGAAAGTAAGTGATACCAGCTTGTAGTGGGCTGACTAGTCCTGAATTGTCCTTTAGTTCCTGGACCATTTTCCATGCAGCTCCAGGTGACAGAGAACACATCAATTAGGACCAACAAGCTGATCAATGATACTGAGGAGAATTACATAGAGACAGAGAAACCAACTGAGAAAACACATACCATGACTAGTATCTATGTGGACCCTACTACAGTTTAACCAGCTCAGCTATAGACTACACCAGCATGACTAGTATCTATGTGGACCCTACTACAGTTTAACCAGCTCAGCTATAGACTACACCAGCATGACTAGTATCTATGTGGACCCTACTACAGTTTACCAGCTCAGCTATAGACTACACCAGCATGACTAGTATCTATGTGGACCCTACTATAGTTTAACCAGCTCAGCTATAGACTACACCAGCATGACTAGTATCTAAGTGGGCCTACTACAGTTTAACCAGCTCAGCTATAGACTACACCAGCATGACTAGTATCTATGTGGACCCTACTACAGTTTAACCAGCTCAGCTATAGACTACACCAGCATGACTAGTATCTATGTGGGCCTACTACAGTTTAACCAGCTCAGCTATAGACTACACCAGCATGACTAGTATCTATGTGGACCCTACTACAGTTTAACCAGCTCAGCTATAGACTACACCAGCATGACTAGTATCTATGTGGACCCTACTACAGTTTAACCAGCTCAGCTATAGACTACACCAGCATGACTAGTATCTATGTGGACCTACTACAGTTTAACCAGCTCAGCTATAGACTACACCAGCATGACTAGTATCTATGTGGACCCTACTACAGTTTAACCAGCTCAGCTATAGACTACACCAGCATGACTAGTATCTATGTGGACCCTACTACAGTTAACCAGCTCAGCTATAGACTAACCAGCATGACTAGTATCTATGTGGACCCTACTACAGTTTAACCAGCTCAGCTATAGTAAAAATCAAAGGTGAATTTACATTGATGTTTCCACGGAGACCTGAATCATATCCACGAGGCACCAAACTGAAGAAAATGAACTGAAACAGGGAGGGACTAACTGAACTAAAATAATTATGTTGCTAAATGTTTTGCTACAGTGTTCTCTAACGAATACCACCCTGGATTCAAATACTATTTGAAATCTTACAATTACTTTGAGCATTTCCTTTAGTCTTCCAGGTGGGCGGGGTTCGTTTGTACTTTTAGGACTTTTCTATTGGTTCCATTACAACAAACTCAATCAAACACTGCTTATTAAGTATTCAACATTATTTTAATGCAGGTCTGTTTCCACATGCAATAAGCCTGTAACGTCTTGTATGATCTCATCAGGTAAAGGTGTGTCGAATGGAAGGGCAAGTCTCACCACTGAGAGGAAAACATCACTGGTCCACCTCTGCATCYGGTCAGCTATGTTGATCAGTACTGTCCCAGGGATGCTGGGAGCAGAGATGAACTCCCCTGACCTGGTACCACCTATGGAGTTGTCATTTTAATATCAGTTTAACCCCATTACTGCTATAACACATAAACCATGTTAATAGAATGAAATGGATCCAGGTTCCATTTATTCTACAATATATTTACTGCCTGTGGAACACTTCTCCAAAGTGTCTGAAATCAAGGTGACTGCAGGTTACTCAATAATAGATTTCAGGTCACTTGGTAAGTTTTTTTTTCTTCTTCTTTCTTCTTTTTTCTTTTCTTTTCTTCTGTCTATAGATGTTTCCATTGATGACCCTTGAGATGTTTCAACAACTTTAATCGAGTCCACCTTTGGTAAAAATCAATTGATTGGACATGATTTGGAAAGGAACACACCTGTCTATATAAGGTCCCACAGTTGACAGCATGTTAGAGCTTGAGAGGATCTGCAGAGATGTGATGAACAAGTCACATAAGTTACATGGACTCACTTTGTAGGCGGCAGGTAGTCTAGTGGTTCGAGCGTTGGACTAGTAGCCGGAAGGTTGCAAGATTGAATCCCCGAGCTGACAAGTTAAAAATCTGTCGTTCTGCCCCTGAACAAGGCAGTTCACCCACTGTTCCACTGTAGGACATCATTGAAAATAAGAATTTGTTCTTAACTGACTTGCCTAGTTAAATACAGGTTACATTTAAAAATAAAGGTCAAATAATAATATAACTACAGACAAAGTTTTTACTGCCAGGAGACGTAGCCAGGAAAACTCCTGTCCATAATAGAAGCTGCAGAGGATTCAGTGGTGTCTTGTTAACCTGCAGGTCCAGAGGATTCAGTGGTGTCTTGTTAACCTTCAGGACACCCTCTTGGTTCTGGAAGACCAGAGGATTCAGTGGTGTCTTGTTACCTGCAGGCCACCCTCTTGGTTCTAAGAACCAGAGGATTCAGTGGTGTCTTGTTAACCTGCAGGACACCCTCTTGGTTCTAGAAGACCAGAGGATTCAGTGGTGTCATGTTTACCTGCAGGCCACCCTCTTGGGTCTAGAAGACCAGAGGATTCAGTGGTGTCTTGTTTACCTGCAGGACACCCTCTTGGTTCTAGAAGACCAGAGGATTCAGTGGTGCTTGTTTACCTGCAGGCCACCCTCTTGGTGTCTTAAACTTTGCATCTGCACTGTTCTTTAAGTAAATGTTAAAGCATGTTTTATTGTTTAATGTAGTCCTTTGCTAAGAGTGGTGAAGCTTTTTAACTTCTCTAGGGTAGGGGAAGCATTCGGAATTTTTGATGAAATGCATGCCCAAATTAAAAGGCCTGTTTCTCGGGCCCAGAAGATATGATATTTATTTTTTATTTTTTTATTTTACCGTTATTTTACCAGGTAAGTTGACTGAGAACACGTTCTCATTTGCAGCAACGACCTGGGGAATAGTTACAGGGGAGAGGAGGGGGATGAATGGAGCCAATTGTAAACTGGGGATTATTAGGTGACCGTGATGGTTGAGGCCAGATTGGAATTTAGCCAGGACACGGGATTAACACCCCTACTCTTACGATAAGTGCCATGGGATCTTTAATGACCTCAGAGAGTCAGGACACCCGTTTAACGTCCCTCCGAAAGACGGCACCCTACACAGAGCAGTGTCCCCAATCACTGCCCTGGGGCATTGGGATCTTTGTTTAGACCAGAGGAAAGAGTGCCTCCTACTGGCCCTCCAACACCACTTCCAGCAGCACCTGGTCTCCCATCCAGGGACTGACCAGGACCAACCCTGCTTAGCTTCAGAAGCAAGCCAGCAGTGGTATGCAGGGTGGTGCTATGCTGCAGTTATATGCATATAACTGGTAGATTTGGATAGAAAAAAAACACTCTAAAGTTTCCAAAACTGTTGAAATAGTATCTGTGAGTTTAACAGAACTGATTTGGCAGGCAAAAACCTGAGAAAAATCCATTCATTTTTTTAAAATCTGACACCGTGGTGGAATAGAGGAAGTTCATCTTTAAACGTATGTAAAATATGTTTGTGTTTCTGAATTTTTATGAGTATTTCAGTATTTGAATTTGGCGCCCAGCAGTTTCACTGGCTGTTGAAGAGGTGGGACGCTACCGTCTCACGTGCCCAAAGAGAGGTTAATACTGATAGCAACAACCATCAGACAGACAGACAGGTTGTTTACTATAACTGGATGAAGGGATGCAGTGTTGAAGGCTTCCTTTAAGCAAACCAGATGGCACCATTTTTATTTATATTGTTATTTACAGATAGCCAGGGGTGTCACGGATTCCCCGGTACTGCTGCTCATTCAGTTCACCGGCTCCGGAGGTCTACGTCACCGGTCTTCGTGGCATCACTGAACTGGATCATTACCACCAACCCCGGACTGTCTTCTCTCATTACGCACACCTGGTTTCCATTCCAACAACAGCAAACTACCTAGCTAAATTGCCATAAATGTTTAATGCTTTCTGACCTGTCCCCAAATTAATGTAATTGGTTCAGAGTTTGTTTTTATATTTTTAACCTGCGTGTCGTGATTGCGTTGTGTGTGGGCGGACAAAATCTATTTGCGCACGGCCGGTGTGTGGGGGGGGGGGGGTGGAGGATTATAAGGGCCTGTGACAGAGGCCCTAAAATGATTAGAACATTAGGTTAATCATTTATTATAGACTTATTTTATTATTATTATAGACTTATTTTTAATTTTATTTGCTTTTGGGAGACAGAGAGAGAACCGTTAAGGTTAGAAGCACAATTTGACCTCGGGAATGTTCCTAAGGTCCTCCCGATCTGTGCAAGCCTAACCTTGACCTTGTGGCATTAACCCTTAACAGTTAAAAGAAGGTGTTTACATCAAACAGTTACAATGACATGTCTTCCCATTGGAATACATTGACTGCTCCTCTAAATTCAACCTGAAGCCTAAGTGTTTTAAGTGTTTTACAGCGGAAACACAATATAGCGTTATATTAGCTTACTAACAAACACACAACAGCATTGATTCAAGTAAACGGTAGCGATAGCTAATAAACCAGCAAAAGATATTAATTATTTCACTAACCTTCATAAACTTCATCAGATGACAGTGCTCTAACATCATATTACACAATACATATATGGTTTGTTCGAAAATGTGCATATTTAGAGCTGATATCAGTGGTTATACATTGTGCTAACGTAGCATATTTTTCCCAGATTGTCCGGGTGTGTTTACGACACTCACCTATTCTGACCAAATAACTATTCATAACCTTTACTAAAAAATACATGTTTATAGGAAATGATAGATACACTAGTTCTTAATGCAATCGCCGTGTTAGAATTCAAAAAATAACTTAATTACGACATAAGGCTTACGTTATGGCGAGAGAGTGCCCAAAACCTGGGCGCAAAACTAATAGTACACAAGTTCGACAGATATATGAAATAGCATCATAAAATGGGTCCTACTCTTGATGATCTTCCATCAGAATGTTGTACAAGGGTCCTTTGTCGTGAACAATCGTTGTTTGGTTTTAGAACGTCCTCTTTTCCAGTCAATTAGCACGGAAAGCTAGCAAAGTAGCCGAAGCTCTCCTTCCTGAACAAAGGCACACAACGCAACACGCCTAACGTCCCGAATAAATTTCAATAATCTAATAAAACTATATTGAAAAAACATACTTTACGATGATATTGTCACATTTATCAAATAAAATCAAAGCCGGAGATATTAGTGGTCTATAACGACAGCTTTCCAGAAGGTAATCCCAGGCTCCTTCTCGCGCTTTCAGAAAACAGGAAAAGGGTGACACGTCATGCCAAGAGCTTTTATTCCACCTCAGACCAAGATAAACACTCCATTTCTTCTCTCACTGCCTATTGACATCTAGTGGAAGGTGTATGACGTGCATGTATACTAATACATATCAAGCCCATTTATAGGCCCATCTATAATTTAGCCCAAACAACTACCTCTTTACCTACTGTATTAATTTATTTATTTTGCTCCTTTGCACCCCATTATTCTATCTCTACTTTGCACTTTCTTCCACTGCAAACCAACCATTCCAGTGTTTTTATTTAATTTTATTAACTTGCTATATTGTATTTACTTCGCCACCATGGCCTTTTTTATATTTTTATTTATTTATATATAANNNTCTAGAATCGGCTTCCTATTTCGCAACAAAGCCTCCTTCACTCATGCTGCCAAACATACCCTCATAAAACTGACTATCCTACCGATCCTTTATGTGTAACTCTGTGTTCTTGTTTTTGGTCGCACTGCTTTGCTTTATCTTGCCAGGTCGCAGTTGTAAATGAGAACTTGTTCTCAACTGGCCTACCTGGTTAAATAAAGGTGAAATAAAATGAAATAATATATGCATTATTTTTAAAATGAAGGTCTGATTCACACAGTCAAATCAAATTGTATTGGTCACAAGTGTAGACCTTACAGTGAAATGCTTACAAGCCCTTAACCAAAAATGCTTTTGGAAGTTAAGATTTTTTTTATTAAGTAAAAAATAAGAATAAGAAAAAATTGAAAATAAAAGTAACAAATAATTAACAGCAGCAGTCAAATAAAAAGCGAGGCCATATACACGGGATACCGGTACAGAGTCCATGTGCGGGGGCATCGGTTAGTTGAGTTAATATGTACATGTAGGTAGATTTAAAGTGACTATGCATAGATGATAAACAGAGAGTAGCAACAGCGTAATAGAGGGGTCTGGGTAGCCCTTTGATTAGCTGTTCAGGAGTCTGATGGCTTGGGGTAGAAGCTGTTAAAAGCCTTTTGGCCCTCGACTTGGTGCTCCGGTACTGCTTGCCGTGCGGTAGCGGAGAGAACAGTCTATGACTAGGGTGGCTGGAGTCGTTGAACATTTTTAGGCCTTCCTCTGATACAGCCTGATAGAGGTCCTGCATGGCAGGAAGCTTGGCCCCAGTGATGTACTGGGCCATACGCACTACCCTCTGTAAGGCCTTGCGGTCGGAGCTGAGCAGTTGCCATACCAGGCAGTGAGCAACCAGCAGGATGCTCTCCAGATGCGTGCAGCTGTAGAACCTTTTGAGGGACGTGAGGACCATGCAAATCTTTTCAGTCTCCTGAGGGGAATAGCCTTTGTCGTGCCTCTTCACGACTGTCTTGGTGTGTCTTGGTGTGTTTGGTCATGATAGTTTGTTGGTGATGTAGACACCAAGGAACTTGAAAGCTCTCAAACTTTTCCACACAGCCTGATGAGAATGAGGGCGTGCTCGGTCCTCGTCCTGTAGTCAACAATCATCTCCTTTGTCTTGACTCCGTTGAGGGAGAGGTTGTTGTCCTGGCACCCACACGATCCCTCTGACCTCCTCCCTATAGGCTGTGTCATTGTTGTCGGTGATTAGGCCTACCACTGTTGTGTCATCGGCAAACTTGATGATGGTGTTGAGTCGTGCCTGGCCATGCAGTCATGAGTGAACAGGAGTAGAGGAGGGACTGAGCACGCACACCCCTGAGGGCCCCCGTGTTGAGGATCAGCGGGGCGGATGTGTTGTTACCTACCCGTACCACCTGGGGGCGGCCCATCACGAAGTCCTGGATCCAGTTGCAGAGGTGGTGTTGAACGCTGAGCTGTAGTCAAATGCAAGCATTCTCACCATAGGTGTTCCTTTTGTCCAGGTGGGAAAGGGCAGTGTTGAGCTCGGAACATTTTCCAGTCTGTGCTAGCAAAACAGTCCTGTAGCTTAGTATCTGCATCATTGGTACAACTTTCTTATTAGAACCGAGTCACTGTGCTTTCCTGCTTTTGTTTTTGCTTGTAAGCAGGATCAGGAGAATATAATTATGGTCGATTGCCAAAATGGGAGGCGAGGGAGAGCTTTGTACACGTCTCTATGTGTGGAGTAAAGGTGGTCTAGAGTTTTTTCCCCTCTGGTTGCACATTTAAATCTGATAGAAATTGGTAAAACTGATTTGAGTTTTCCTGCATTAAAGTCCCCGGCCAGTAGGAGCGCCACCTCTGTATTAACGTTTTCCTGTGTTTCTTATGGCCGTATACAGCTCATTGAGTGCGGTCTTAGTGCCAGCATCGGTCTGCTGTGGTATTGTAGACAGCTAC
The DNA here is from genome assembly GCF_002910315.2 of Salvelinus sp. IW2-2015. Taxonomy (NCBI): domain Eukaryota; kingdom Metazoa; phylum Chordata; class Actinopteri; order Salmoniformes; family Salmonidae; genus Salvelinus; species Salvelinus sp. IW2-2015. The sequence goes on along the minus strand of NW_019944331.1, from coordinate 80,327 downwards.
GAAAATATAGATGTAAACCTCTTGGTAAATAGTGTGGTTTACAGGTATCATGAGATACTCTACCTCAGGTGAGCAAAACCTCGAGACTTCCTTTGATTTCATGCACAAGCTGTTGTTTACAAACATGCATAGGCCCACCGCCCTGTGTCTTACCAGATGCTGCTGTTCTATCCTGCCGAAAAAGCTTAAAACCCGCAGCTGTATGTTAATCATGTCGTCGTTCAGCCACGACTCGGTGAAACATAAGAGATATTACAGTTATTAATGTCCGTTGGTAGATATATGTGCTTGTAGTTCTCTATTTAATGATCGTTAATTGTAAGTTGGCTAATAGGACCGATGGTAAAGTAGATTACCCTCTCGGCGACGGATCCTAACAAGGCACCCGGACCGTCGTCCCCCATGCCGCCGTCTTTTCCGCCTGCGAATGACGGGATGAGGGCCTTGTCAGGTGGTCTGGAGTAAATCCTTCCCGTCCGTATTCGTTGAGCAAGAATTTCTCCAGTACGGGTGAGTAATCGCTGCCCTGATATCAAGAAGATCTTTCGTATTAAGACACGGTGGCAGAACATTATGTACAAAATGAGTTACAAATAACTGCGAAAAAACGTACACATTAGGCACAATTAGTTACGGGGATCGTAAAACGGCGGCCATATCCTTCTGCGCCGATTATTAAGCAAAAAACCAGTCTTATCTGAACAGTGATGTTGGACGTGTCTGTTACTTGAAACTCTGTGATGCATCTTATTTTGGCCTGCAATTTCTGAGGCTGGTAACTCTAATGAACTTATCCTCTGCAGGAGAGGTAACTCTGGGTCTTAATTTCCTGTGGCGGTCCTCATGAGAACCAGTTTCATCATGAGCGCTTGATGGTTTTTTGCGTTTGTACTTGAAGAAACTTTCCGAGTTCTTGACATTTCCACATTGAGCCGACTTCATGTCTAAAGTAAGTGATGGACTGTCATTTCTCTTTGCTTATTTTGAGCGTTCTTGTCATAATATGGACTTGGTCTTTTACCAAATTGGGCTATCTTCTGTATACCAACCGTTCCTTGTCACACACACACTGATTGCTCAAATGCATTAAAGAAGAAAGAAATTCCACAATATTAACTTTAACACAGGCACACCTGTTAATTTTGAAGATGCATTCCAAAGTGACTACCTCATCAACGCTGTGATTGAGAGAATGCTCGAGGAATAAATGCTTTCATTCTAAGCACAAAGAAGTTCTACTTTGGAATAATCTCATATGCATTGTGATTTGTTTTAACACTTTTTTTGGTACTGTGAAGATGATGTCATATATGTTTTCACATAGTTTGATGTCTTCACCTATATCTACAATGTATAAAAATAGTTAAAAAATAAAAAATGCCTGGAATCGAGTACTGTAGGTGGTATCTCCAACTTGTGACGGGTACAATGGGACCTGTGTGAGATTTAATTTTGTATTGGAGATGCTTAACGTGAGTCTGGAAGGAGAGTTTACAGTCTAACCAGACACCTAGGTATTTTTAGTTGTCCACATATTCTAAGTCAGAACCGTCCAGAGTAGTGATGCTAGACTCCTCCTAGAGCTGGCTGCCCGGCCAAACCGATAAATTAGGGGAGAAAGTCCTTGGTCAGGGAGGTGACCAAGAACCCGATGGTCACTCTGARAGAGCTCCAGAGTGCCTCTGTGGAGATGGGAGAAACTTCCATCAGGACAACCATATCTGCAGCGCGCCAACAATCAGGCCTTTATGGTAGAGTGGCAAGACTGAAGCCACTTCTCAGTAAAAGGCACATGACAGCCCACAAAGAGTTTGCCAAAAGGCACCTAAAACATTCTCTGGTCGGTTGAAACCAAGATTGAACCCTTTGGCCTAAATGCCAAGTGTCACGTCTGGAGGAAACCAGGCACCGCTCATCACCTGGCCAATACCATCCCTACTGTGAAGCATGTTTGTGGCAGCATCATGCTGTGGGGGTGTTTTTCAGCGGCAGGGACTGGGAGACTATTCAGGATCGAGGGAAAGATGAACGGAGAAAAGTACAGAGAGAGCTGTGATAACCTGCTCCAGAGCGCTCATGACCTCAGTCTAGGGCAAAGGTTCACCTTCCAACAGGACTTTCTAAGCACACAGCTAGGACAACGCAGGTGTGGCTTCGGGACAAGTCTCCTAATGTCCTTGAGTGGCCCAGCGGGGCCCGGACTTGAACCTGATCAAACATCTCTGGAGAGACCTGAATATAGCTGTGCAGCGATGCTCCCCATCTAACCTGGCAGAGCTTGAGAGGATCTACAGAGAAGAATGGGAGAAACTCCCCAAATACAGGTGTGCCAAGCTTGTAGTGTCATGGGGCTCCCGAGTGGCGCAGCGGTCTAAGGCACTGCATCTCATTGTTAGAGGCGTCACTACAGACACCCTGGTTCACATCCAGGCCGCATCACATCRGGTCGTTAGTGTGAGTCACATAGGGCAGCGCACAATTGGCCCAGCGTRGTCCGGGATTGGCRGGTGTAGGCTGTCTTTGTAATTAAGAATTTGTACTTAACTGACTTGCCTAGTTAATTAAAGGATAAATAAATAAAAAATGAAATAACCAAGAAGACTACACTTGAGCTGTAATCGCTGCAAAGGTGCTTCAACAAAGTACTGAGTAAAGGGTCTGAATTCGTATGTAAATGTGATATTTCAGTTTTATATAAAAAAAAAAGCAAACATTTAGAAAACTGCTTGTTGCTTTGTCATTATGGGGTATTGTGTGTAGATTGATGAGGGGAAAAAACAAATAAGGCTGTAACTAAATTTGAGAAATGTCAATGGGTCTGAATACTTTCCGAATGCACTGTATCTGTTGCGTTCTATCACCGAGTTGTAAAAGAAGCAGAGCAGAAACTGGCTGCTATTTAGATGACAGATGTA